>NW_027128263.1:0-7500 GCF_037325665.1 Littorina saxatilis
GAAAGGGAGAAAGAGAGAGAGAGAGAGAGAGATAGAGAGAGTGAAAGAGAGAGAGAGGCAGACAGACAGATAGACAGACAAACAGACAGAGATATAGACAGAGAGACAGACAAGCAAAAAGACAGGGAGAGATAAAAGAGCCCACACAGTGGCTTTAGCTTTCGTATGCTGAACATTTCTGGGAACGTTCTTTTGATCGCAGAGGAATAACAAATCGCAAAATCAAATAAAGGCCAAATTACTTCTGTTAACATTTTGTTGACCAGAATAATGATCCCAATTACAAAGCACAAATCTCAAATTACAAGGCAGCAAAATAACCAACTCCTGTCGTCTGATCTCATCGTGAGTGTGTTTGTTTTCTTATTGTTCAAGTTTGTGTTTTTTTTGCCAATTTTGTTTTCACGAAAAAAAAAGAGAAGATTAAATGAGTTGACCTGAAAGATATCATTGCAGACTACGTGCTTCTTGTTATGGGGAGAATGGACGTAAACATTATGTAGCTAAACAAATAAGCTATTTCCTTTTCTGTGTGAAAGCTGAACGTGTTGATGAACCACACTTTACAAAACTAAACTAAACAAGTCGCGCAAGGCAAAATTACTACATTTAGTCAAGCTGTGAAACTCACAGAATGAAACTGAACGCACTGCATTTTTTTCACAGTGACCGTAGTCCGCCGCTTGTGCAAAACGGAGTGAAACTGACGAGCCTGTTTAGTGCGGTTTTGGTTTCGCTGTGCTGCATAGCACGCTTTTCTGTGCCTCTCTTCGTTTTAACTTTCTGAGCATGTTTTTAATCCAAACATATCATATCTATATGTTTTTGGAATCAGGAACCGACAAGGAATAAGATGAAGTTGTTTTTAAATCGATTTCGGAAAATTAATTTTGATCATAATTTTTATATTTTTAGTTTTCAGAGATTGTTTTTAATCCAAATATAACATATCTATACGTTTTTGGAATCAGGAAATGATGTAGAATAAGATGAACGTAAATTTGGATCGTTTTATATTTTTAATTCAGATTTTTAATGACCAAAGTCATTAATTAAATTTTAAGCCACCAAGCTGAAATGCAATACCGAAGTCCGGCCTTCGTCAAAGACTGCTTTACAAAATTTCCATCAATTTGATTGAAAAATGAGGGTGTGACAGTGCCGCCTCAACTTTTACAAAAAGCCGGATATGACGTCATCAAAGACATTTATCGAAAACATGAACAAAATGTCTGGGGATATCATACCCAGGAACTCTCATGTCAAATTTCATCAAGATCGGTCCAGTAGTTTACTCGGAATCGCTCTACACACACACACACACACACACACACACACACACACACACACATACGCACACACACACACACACACACTCACAGAGAGACACACATACACCACGACCCTCGTCTCGATTCCCCCTCTATGTTAAAACATTTAGTCAAAACTTGACTAAATGTAAAAACGAAAATAAAGGTGGAAAATACAGACTTACAACATCCTGCTGTCAAATTACTCCTTTCTCCCTTCCGTGAAAAAGTATATTGCAAAAGTTTTGATTAGATTGGGCGAACTTTTAACACTACGCCGTTATTCAGAAACACGCGCACGCTCATCTTTCCTCTAAAGTATGCACACAGGCATGAGACCAAGGGTAAGGCGGATGGTGGCGAGAGAGGTGAAGGGACGGGGAATGTTTACAGTACCGTACGTGAGCCGGGCTGTGAGCCGTGCCCGCCAGTGTTTAGCTCAGGCAACGTCGCGGCAGACGCGCTATTCTAGCCATCTGGCCAACTGTCGTCTTCATCTCTAATGGGCAGAATATACCTGCGCAGTTTCAGCGGCACTGACGACGCACGGCTTATTATTTATGCCGCGATAGGGATTATGACGAGTACTTGACCTGTTTTTCCTTTCACGCAACGTGTAGGGGCTGGGATAAGCTGCAGTGCGTCGTCGGTCCAGCTGAAGTTGCCGAAGTTACATCTATAGGTGAGCGCCAGGCCTAAGGCAGGCTGATACCAAGAGGTGTAAGTTACGCCCGCCTTCAGGCTCAGGCATTTTCAAACGCTCGACTCAAGACTACACAGGTCACTTTTGACACCCGTGGCGGGGTTTTATCCCCGAGAAATGGGCGGGAGCGTGTTAAATGGATGTTTTCCACAGCTCCTCTTCGGTTCATTTTGGGTACAATGATTGCATTAGTCTGGCTTTCATGTTCGCTTCAGCATGCGTGTAAACCTACTTGGGGTCGAGTTGCGTTTTGCAGCACGTGTGTCAGTCTACTTGCTAAGGTTTAGTGACGTGCGGACAGCACTTGATGACCACGCTAAGCCTGTTGGAAATCTTGTCATCTTTCCCATAAAGCACTTTCCTGATGTGTCCGCTTCCTGTCGCCGCCATTTTGTTAAAAATCTTCATCCGTTTGACGGTGCTGACAATGGGAGCCTTAACGCACAGAACAACTTGTTTTTATCCTGTGTATCACGAAGGGCAACGACATCAGTTAAGGGCTGCTTGAACCCAAACATTCTAGCAGAAAGCAATATTTTGTTTCAACATGGGGCTTTTCAAACAACAGGAATGAACTGACGTGGTGCAAAAAGGCTCAATCGATACATGTATAAGCCGCGCCTTAACAAAACATTCGACCCGATACCAGATTCCACCCAACATTCCTTACACAACATACTAGCTCTATATACCAGGATGAGTCAGTTTGTGTTCTTTCCAAAGACACTTTTAACCTCAACTATGATTAAATGATGAGATAAACTATTGGTCGTAATCAAACAAGTTCTCTTCGGAGAAAAGGCACATACAAAGGCATACAAAGCGTATTGTTTCCTCGCGTGTAGATAATACAATAATAATTGATAAACAAGTCGCGTAAGGCGAAAATACAACATTTAGTCAAGTAGCTGTCGAACTCACAGAATGAAACTGAACGCAACGCAACGCAGCAAGACCGTATACTCGTAGCATCGTCACTCCACCGCCCGTGGCAAAGGCAGTGCCAGTGAAATTGACAAGAAGAGCGGGGTATTCGTTGCGCTGAGAAGGATAGCACGCTTTTCTGTACCTCTCTTCGTTTTAACTTTCTGAGCGTGTTTTTAATCCAAACATATCATATCTATATGTTTTTGGAATCAGGAACCGACAAGGAATAAGATGAAAGTGGTTTTTTAAATTCATTTCGAAAAAAAAAATTGATAATAATAATAATTATATATTTAATTTTCAGAGCTTGTTGTTAATCCAAATATAACATATTTATATGTTTTTGGACTCAGCAAATGATGGAGAATAAGATGAACGTAAATTTAGATCGTATTATAAAAATAATATTTTTTTTACAATTTTCAGATTTTTAATGACCAAAGTCATTAACAAATTTTTAAGCCACCAAGCTGAAATGCAATAGCGAAGTCCGGGCTTCGTCGAAGATTACTTGACCAAAATTTCAACCAATTTGGTTGAAAAATGAGGGCGTGACAGTGCCGCCTCAACTTTCACGAAAAGCCGGATATGACGTGTGAGGATATCATACCCAGGAACTCTCATGTCAAATTTCATAAAGATCGATCCAGTAGTTTAGTCTGAATCGCTCTACACACACACACAGACAGACACACACACACATACACCATGATCCTCGTCTCGATTCCCCCCTCTACGTTAAAACATTTAGTCAAAACTTGACTAAATGTAAAAATGAATACATTCTAACACACTTTTCCTCCAGGAAAAGACCCAACAAAACTGTTCTCTTAAAAAGCTATTAAAGAATGCACATCACAACTTAACCCTTCTCACTAAAAAAACACAAACAACAACAACAACAACAACAACAACAACAACAACAACAACAACCAAGCAAACAAACACACAAACAAGCAAAACTCACACAGGAAAACAGAGGGCAGCACACGTTTCATCATACTGAGACATAACAAGGGTATCTGGTCAGCTGTTGATTTCATTTCGTCACCTCCATTTTCCCCCTTGTTCCCCGAAAAGGCTATAAAAGAAAGCAAATCAAAACAGGAGCTGTAAAGGCCAGCACACGGCTCATCATGGGAAGACGCCACAAGCGCATTTGATCGACTGGTAATTCAATTGTGTCACCTACATTTTCCCCCTTGTCCCTCAGGCCTCAGTGCTGTGTCATCACTCTCTTTGATGCCGGAGCCGGCGAGACTTGTTTGACACAAAACTAATTTCCCTAATTCTGCGGCTCGGCTATTCACGGCGCAACATTACGCGAGGCTATTTCAGTGTTCTTGGCCAGCTCTCGTGACGAACGAGTCTGAAGGTGTGAATAGTGTGTGTGTGTGTGTGTGTGTGGTTTTTGTGTGTGTGTGTGTGTGTGTGTGTGTGTCTGTGTGTGTGTGTGAGTGTGTGTGTGTGTGTGTGTGTGTGTGTGTGTGTGTGTGTGTGTGTGAGTATATTTGAAGAATCGTGCTGAACAATTAGTAAATATGTGTTTTTGCTTACGCACTTTTACGAATACATTTCATGTTTTGGAAGATGCTATACTTTCTCTCGGCAGATAATCCTATTTTAATGTCATCATTTTGACTTCAGTTCTAGACTGTCAGTCTCCTTTGTGCTCTCGCTACTGGCAGTAATCATAATGTTTGGGCTAGTCAATCGGATAGATAGTATATGCATATTGCATGCACTATTGCTCATTATGCTTGTGCTTTTCAAGACAGTGGGAAGGAATAGGAACGATATACATTGAAGTTTATGTTCTTTTTCTTGCCAACTTAATCAGAAGAAGAAGAGCTTATAATCGATACATTAGTAAGAAAAACAAACACACGCACACAGATAAACAATTTGATTTTAAACACGGAAGCAAAAACTGACAAAAAGTTTGCTGCCAGAAGCAACTCCATAGTAGCTGCACTGAATACAAACGTTGTGTACACACAACAAAAAGGCAGCTCTAGCTGGTTCGAAACTTCAATTTCTTCTTAAAAAAAAGAGAAAAAAAGGCAGGCAACAGACATTAAAAAGAGACCTCCTGCTTTCGTAAGTGTATAAACACATTATTGGCTTCTTGCTCTTTCCCAACCTCCCTCCACACTCCCCCACCCCAACCCCCCACCCCAACCCCCACCCCAACCCCCCAAAAAGATAAGACAACAACAAAAAAGATCGCAAACACGAACAGAGAAAGCTTTCAGGTTATCACCCGGCCAAGCTCTGTCCTAAGGATGTCAGCACACATATCTGCCGCCAAACTTTATGGCGCCCGTCTGCCAAGCCTTTCAAAAGGAGTGATGTGTTTTGGTGACATGACAAGTTGCCTATCAGGCAGAGTGTGTTTGATAATATCTGCTAGATCGCATAAGAAAAATGATTAAGTTTTCTGAAAGCCAATTCTTTGTACCTCAAAGTGTGCCAGTTTTCTTCATATTGGTTGCAAAGATATATATTTCCTTCTGACAATCAAGTCTCAAAAAAGAAACCCACACACAATGTTTTTACCCACCCAACATTGAGATCTCAATGATGATCCGAGGGGCATATCAATTAACTGGCCATGAGAGGAGATCTACTATAGCTTGCCATGAGAGGATGTCCTTTAATAGTAGACTGGAAATTCGAGACAAATTAACGCCCACATTTTTATAACAAAAACAAAACAAAAAACCCTGCGCACTTTTCCTAAACATATTCCAGGAAAGTCATTTAGACAAATTATAAGGCCTATGATCTTCAATATTAGGCAAACAGAAAAATGACGTAAACACTTGACATGCTAGCTAGAGCAGAAAGTGGTACGAGGTCGCGACTCTGCCAAGCATTACACTGGGAGTGTCATCAAGCCAGTCAGTGTTTATGGCCGTTGTCCAACCAGTCATCAAAAAGGATGGAGCTTAGTAAAATGAATTCATGAAGCAGACTGCCGTCGAAGGTATCTGTACAAGAAGCTCAACATTTGGTAAACGGATGAAGATGAAATTAAACCATTTTGGTGCTCTGGAATAGCACTGGACAAATTGTGGATTCTTGGGTAGTTGGTTATTATTGTTTATTGTTTCTTCAGCATTGTAATGCTGTTCGAGACCGGGGTTCTGGGGTAACTGTGGACATGACCTTTTTCGGGGTTCTGGGGTAACTGTGGACATGACCTTTTTCGGGGTTCTGGGGTAACTGTGGACATGACCTTTTTCGGGGTTCCGGGGTACGGGTAACTGTGGACATGACTTTTTTCGGGGTTCCGGGGTACGGGTAACTGTGGACATGACTTTTTTCGGGGTTCCGGGGTACGGGTAACTGTGGACATGACCTTTTTCGGGGTTCTGGGGTACGGGTAACTGTGGACATGACCTTTTTCGGGGTACGGGTAACTGTGGACATGACTTTTTCGGGGTTCTGGGGTAACTGTGGACATGACCTTTTTCGGGGTTCTGGGGTAACTGTTGACATGACCTTTTTCGGGGTTTTGGAGTAACGCAGGGCAAGGTTTGGGCTCTGGAAATTCGAGAACATTCGAGCAAATTAAAGCTCACATCTTAAAAAGTAACTTAGCATTTTCCTTGAGCCTATTCCAGCACAATTATTCATGAAGCAGACTGCCTTCGGTATATGGTATATGTGCAAGAAGCTCAAAATATGGTAAACGTATGAAGATGAAATTAAACCATTTTGGTGCTCTGGAATAGAACTGGACAATTTGTGGGTTCGGGGGCAACTGTGGACATTACTTTCTTTCTTTATTTGGTGTTTAACGTCGTTTTCAACCACGAAGGGTTATATCGCGACGGGTGGACATTACTATTTTTGGGGGTTCTGGAGGAACGCTGGATAATGTTTGGGCTCTTACAATTCTAGAACATTAAAGCTTACATCTTTAAAAGCGAATTAGCTCTTTCCTTGAACCTATTCCAGCAAATACATTTAGACAAATATAATGCATGTGGTCTTCAATACCAAGTAAACATCTTTTTACACAAACACTTGACATCCTGGCTAGAGCAGAAAGAGGTTCGAGGTCGCGTCGCAGCCACGCATTGCCCTCAAGGTGTCACCAAGAGTATCAGCCAGTCTGTGTTTATGGCCGTTGTTCACCCAGTCATCACAAGGGATGGGGCTTAGTGGGGGGTAAAATCAATTCATGAAGCAGACTGCCGTCGTTGGTATCTGTGCAATAAGCTCAAATATGGTAAACGGTCGAAGATGAAATTAGACCATTTTGGTGCTCTGAAATAGCACTGGACAATCTGGGGGTTCTAGGATAATATCCCTGCATGGGGACATTACTATGTTTGAGGGTTCTGGAGTGACGCTGGATAATGGTTGGGCTCTTGCAATTCGAGAAAATTTAAAGTTTACATCTTGAAAAGCAACTCAGCACTTTCCTTGAACCAATTCCAGCAGAAGAAGTTACACATACTTGACATGCTGGCAAGCGCAGGAAATGGTACGGGGTCGCGTCGCAGCCACGCATCGCCCTCAAGGTGTCATCGAGAGTATCAGCCAAGT
>NW_027128263.1:12500-18383 GCF_037325665.1 Littorina saxatilis
AAGGAAAAGGGGATGTGGGTTAGGAAAAACTACATTCACCTACACACATACACCTATTACTCATTTGCCCTCTCAGAGAGAGAGAGAGAGAGAGAGAGAGAGAGAGACAGACAGACAGAGACAGACAGACAGACAGACAGAGACAGAGACAGAGACAGAGACAGACAGAGACAGACAGAGACAGAGACAGAACACTAAACTGATTGGACAGTGTAATCACAGCGCTCGAATACCCCTCGTGTCTGTCATAAAAGCATCATAAACAGACAGAGAGGACAATTTGTTGCCTTGAAATCAGCTGATCTGAAACACTTTCATTTATCTTATGTGTTTGATCATATTTTTTTTTAAGACCACCACTGATAAGCAGATAGAGATACATTTAAGCCCAATCAGAAAGGAATGATAATATTCTGCGTCGAAATGAAAGTCTACTCAAAGGAACCACCCATACAGTTCGATGCTATATTAGTACAACAATCTTGTCTGCAGTTGTTTAAGTGACATCGAGAACAGCAAACATATCCAACCCAGTCCCTCTGCAAGGCGCCATTTTACGTGTAACCGAGTGCCGAAACACTACGATCACCTCGGGAAGCGAAGTGCAATCAAACAGGATTGAAAATGTTAGGGCTAATTTCTTAGCCCTATAAAAACTGTTATGCAAACCCGAAGGTTTCCATGAACATACAGACAATCGGAAACCACCAGACCCTATCACAAACAGAATTCAATACACCGGTGTTGACTTTAAAGGCCAACAACTCGGGTGCAGAGTCTGCTGTGAAAGGATCGAGCGGTAGCCTCCCCTGTCACAATCGCCCCTGTCTGAATGAACTTCGTCCCGAAGTTCCGAACCGGGGGACCACTGTCCATCCCAAGTTCGCAGAATGAGAACAGCACAAAAATGTTCAGTGGTCATATTATGCCATTACCTGAACATATCATGCCGAGTCCCATCCCTGCTCGCAAGCGCCAGATGTAACCGAGTGCCGAAACACTACGATCACCTCGGGAAGCGAAGTGCAATCAAACAGGATTGAAAATGTTAGGGCTAATTTCTTAGCCCTATAAAAACTGTTATGCAAACCCGAAGGTTTCCATGAACATACAGACAATCGGAAACCACCAGACCCTATCACAAACAGAATTCTACAATACACCGGTGTTGACTTTAAAGGCCAACAACTCGGGTGCAGAGTCTGCGGTGAAAGGAGCGGTAGCCTCCCCTCACACATGCGCATAAAGCAAAAGGCGAAACCATGATCACCGTCACAGCCAAGGGGAATAACTGACAGTATGGGAGACAATCATCTCACGCCGACGCCATGATGGGTCTCGTCAAGGAGTTGCGGGTCGTTGGCGAGTTCAAGGGAGGTCAAAGCTCAGGCGTCGTCATGGTGATGCGAGTTTGTAAGAAATCAGTAACTCGCTGAGGCAGAAGCGAAGACGGACGGGAAATTGTTGCAAATCCGGTCCCATTTTCATCGCTGATGATGTAGTATTAATGACAATTAACCTTTCGGATTGTAGTGTATTGTGCAAGGCTGTAAAACTGGATACAAAAAGTTCATTCTGACATTAGGTAAGGGTTTGACAAAAAGTGGGTTAATGTTCCTCTTAAAATATTGTGGTTATTACCGTCTAAAGACTGGTTTGCTAATAATATATATTCGAATGCTTTCTTTCAATTAATGAAACCGAACAGTTTAGTCTGCGATTTGGGGCTGACCGAGTAGGGCATAATGTTTCCCTTAAATTGACGCAGTTATGTATAATAGGGTTCATAGACTGATCTCTTGCTTTAATGATTTTTGCCACACACAAAAAAGAGAGACAAAACAAAAAAAGGGGGGGGGGGAATGATATTTCCGAGAATAAGCAAGGGGTGATCAAGAAGGGCATAATGGTCCATTAAAAAGTTGCGGTCAATAGAGTCCTTAGACCAGTTTCCTCGTCTGGGCGCAAGACATTACGCGCAACAAAAGCAAAAACACAGTCCCACGACGCAGGACAAGCGGGCAACGGTGCTATGAATTGTGGTTAATGTCGCAGTTAATACCGAGCTTAATTTCCCGTCTTTTCGCGAGAGTTAAGCAGAACGATAATTTTTGGCATGGCCGGGTACACTCGGGCAGAAAAATACATGGATCGTGATCATTCCGATTTATGAGAGGGGCTAAACGTGCAAATGATTGGGAGCGATTCTCTCTCTCTCTCTCTCTCTCTCTCTCTCTCTCTCTCTCTCTCTCTCTCTCCCTCCTCCCCCCCTCCCTCCCTCTTTCTCTCTCTCTCTTTCTCTCTCTCTCTTTTGTGTTTGCGTGCGTGCACAAGCTTGTGTGTGTGTGTGTGTGTGTGTGTGTGTGCGTGTGTGCGTGTGCGCGCGCTTGTAAGTGCGTGAATGTGTTTGCACACGCATTGGCCCACTGATGATTTATGTGCAAATAAGTGTTTCATGAAACTCACAAAGCAGAATCTGTTCGTAACTCTTCGTTGTCAGTGTGGAGGTATGGAGGCCTCCATACGCTTACATACTGGTCACGTTTTTTTTTCAGGCCGCATAATCTTGTTTTAAAGGCACAGTAAGCCTCCCGTAAACCACCACAGAGCTCCCCGAGCGTCTACATACAGTACAAGCATACTTCCATTTAAACGCTCACCGAACGGGAACATCCTGGCTGCTTTCTGTCGAGCGTGAGAAATTGTCAAAGAATTTATTTTCGTGGACTTGGTCCTCTACAACAATGGCGCCTCGTTTTGGTGCTGGACGGCTGTTATGAATATTCATGATACCGGAAATCACGCCCGGACAGTAAGCCTCCCGTAAACCATCACAGATACTGTCAGGCTTTTACACACAGTACAAACACCCTTCCATTTGAACGCTCACCAAACGGGAACATCCTAGGTGCCCTACGTAAAGAGCGAGCAATTTTTAAAGAATTAATTTTGCAGATTGTCTCCAACACTTTTTGAACCCATCCTGAACTCAGGTCAAAAATGAGTTACTTCCCTTCGGGTCTAATTCTATCGATGTAAACTGGCCATAGCCGTGGATCGATGATTATCAGAATGTTTTTGGACCGTGGTGCGTTTTTGCGCTGGACCTAACTTTTAAAATCGAAATAATAAATTGACAGTTTCTTACACAAACATTCTTTAATCATAAAAGAATTATTTTTTTCATCAAGACAAGATCAGTACAATTCGAAATTGTGAAAGTTTGAAAAAAGAAAAGCCCGGAAGCAGGGTCACGCAAGGGTCGTTGCAGACGACGGTTTATGCATATCGCCGTTCCTCTCAACAGTCAAAAGCCATCGCTAGGGTTCTTGTGAACCACAGCCGTTTGTTTCGTGCATAAAAACGTGCTATTGTAGATAAGCTCACATCGAGTCGCATTCAAACGACAACATTGTGAAAAAGGGAAACTGGATCACACGGGTTCACGATGGCTCAGGGGTAAGATAAACCACGCAAAAATAAATTCTTTGAAAATTGTTCGCTCTTTACGGGGGGCACCTAGGATGTTCTCAATCGGTGAGTGTTTAAATGAAAGGGTGTTTGTACTGTGTGTAAAAGCCTGACCGTATCTGTGATGGTTTACGGGAGGCTTACTGTGCCTTTAACATTTACGTAGGAAGTGCTTTGCTTCTAATGACAAAAACAACCCCCTAGCAGCAGTGTCTTTGACTCATTACATTTAGTCAAGTTTTGACTAAATGTTTTAACATAGAGGGGGAATCGAGACGAGGGTCGTGGTGTATGTGTGTGTGTGTGTGTGTGTGTGTGTGTGTGTGTGTGTCTGTGTGTGTGTGTGTGTGTGTGTGTGTGTGTGTGTGTGTGTGTCTGTGCGTGTGTGTGTGTAGAGCGATTCAGACTAAACTACTGGACCGATCTTTATGACATTTTACATGAGAGTTCCTGGGTATGAAATCCCCAGACGTGTTTTTCATTTTTTTGATAAATGTCTTTTATGACGTCATATTCGGCTTTTTGTAAAAGTTGAGGCGGCACTGTCACACCTTCATTTTTCAATCAAATTGATTGAAATTTTGGCCAAGCAATCTTCGACGAAGGCCAGACTTCGGTATTGCATTTCAGCTTGGTGGATGAAAAATTAATTAATGACCTTGGTCATTAAAAATCTAAAAATTGTAATTAAAATTATTTTTTTATAAAACGATCCAAAGTTACTTTTATTATATTCTTCATCAGGTTCTGATTCCAAAAACATATAAATATGTTGTATTTGGATTAAAAACAAGCTCTGAAAATTAAAAATATAAAAATTATGATCAAAATTAAATTTCCGAAATCGATTTAAAAACAATTTCATCTTATTCCTTGTCGGTTCCTGATTCCAAAAACATATAGATATGATATGTTTGGATTAAAAACACGCTCAGAAAGTTAAAACGAAGAGAGGTACAGTAAAGCGTGTTATGCAGCACAGCGCAACCGCTACCGCGCTAAACAGGCTCGTCACTTTCACTGCCTTTTGCACTAGCGGCGGACTACGGTCATTGTGAAAAAATGCAGTGCGTTCAGTTTCATTATGTGAGTTCCACAGGTTGACTAAATGTAGTAATTTCGCCTTACGCGACTTGTTTTAGACTTTCTCTCACCCGTAGGAAGAGATCTGTCAATGCTCACATTAATTGTATATTCGAACCGCAAGCAAATGTACACGAACACACTCAGTCACTCTCTGTACTTGCTTTGATGAATATAATAACTATGTAACTGATGTATTGTAATGTTTGTGTTTTAGATGTAGTAAAGACAGGTTGTAATACTAGGCTGTTGTTTAAACCTCTGTCCTAACATATACATGACCAATCAGTCAGTCAGTCAGTCAGTCAGTCTCTCTCTCCCTAACCCTCTTTCTCTCTCTTCATCTCCCCCAATTCTTTGCCTTTCCCCCGAACAACACATCACCAATACCAGAGGATACCCTTTCCTCTCTCCCCATAAGTCGTAAAGGGTCCATTCATGACCCACTAAAAGTCGCCTCTACAATTTACTCTCCGAAGGTCCAATGCTTGGCAAGGTCCCTCATAAACACTGGTGTTTCTTCCCATTCTCTTGTCACGGTCTCATACCTTTAGTGGCTCTGTGTGTCTCCTATACTTGTCTCTGCGATCCGATATACGATCTCCAAGCGTATCCCTGGGTGAACGAAGGACGATGCCTAAGTAAAGGACGTGGGATCTTAGAACCTATAACGTGTCTGCTTTTCATGCGTTAATCAATTATGATATCCTACATATTAAGTGAGATACACCACTCATGAGATATAATCACACGTGCGTATATCATGTATATCAAACCACACGTGCGTATATCATGTAAATGAGGTCGTGTCAAACTAGTCTGGCAGGGACCTGCTTTTCCGCTGCTTATGATGCCAAAGTCACCGAGACAAATGTCATTATGGAAACATTGTTGCGCCTGCCGTTTCACCTGGAAGACTGTTTGGAACTTACACGTCATACATTGTACTACACTTTCTAGAGTGACGTTTCTTTGCTTTGACGTCAAATATTGCACGAGGCTTTGGAAGAGATCGAGGTTCCAAAGGAAGCGTCTTCAATTTGGACGCCTCGACTGCGGGACGGTTTGAGTAAAACATACACGTTAGTACAGTATGTAGGATAAACAGAATACTACATGGCTTGCTGTATCGTACCAGATTTACACTCGTTGCTTTTTTCAAATATTTAGTATTCTCTAACTCTTTTTTACATTTAGTCAAGTTTTGACTAAATGTTTTAACATAGAGGGGGAATCGAGACGAGGGTCGTGGTGTATGTGTGTGTGTGTGTGTGTGTGTGTGTGTGTGTGTGTGTGTGTGTGTGTGTGTGTGTGTGTGTGTGTGTGTGT
>NW_027128264.1:0-19195 GCF_037325665.1 Littorina saxatilis
GCCGAAGGTGTAGGCCTCGGCGCAGATCATGGCCACCATGTTGAAGGCCGAGGTAGTGACAATCACCACGTAGGACGACCCCTCGAAGCTGCAGTCCGGCGGCGGCGTCGTCGTCGTCTCTCCCGGCTTCTGGGGCTCGTACGTCAGCAAGTTGACGCCGAACGGGATGCAGTACGCTGCCTGGAGAGAAGAAAGAACGAGAATGCTATATACTTAAAGCTGTAAGCGAGAGATCTTTCAGCAGGTTGACGCCGAAGGGGATGCAGGACGCTGCCTGGAGAGAAGAAAGAACGAAAATGCTATATACTTAAAGCTGTAAGCGAGAGATCTTTCAGCAGGTTGACGTCGAACGGGATGCAGGACGCTGCCTGGAGAGAAGAAAGAACGAGAATGCTATATACTTAAAGCTGTAAGCGAGAGATCTGTCAGTAGGTTGGCGCCGGATGGGATACTGTTTGCTGCCTGGAGTGAAGGAAGAACTACATGTATAACTCAGCAACTATTCAAATGCACAACGAGAAGGATGAATGTTGTACACTTCAAGCTCCAAGCATGAGATGTTTCAGTAGGTTGACGCCAGGACAGAGTCCAGTATGCCGACGGGACAGCGGAAAGAATGCGAGTTAATTTAATAACAAAGGGGAATATCAAGAATGTAAAATAAGACAGCTACGTTTGTAAGCCCTAATATCTCAGAAGAAATTTAACTGATTCCCACCACACACACACACACACACACAAAATCAAAAACAAAGGGGAGTGAGCTCTGTAAACTTAGATAAGTGGGAGCGTATTCCCTCATCTCAGTGCTTAGGAGGTTTAGGAATGGACGACAAAGGATGAGGTTATTTTTCGCTCTTATTTTGGTGACGTTTTGTTCCTGTCGTGATTACCATATAGAGAATCAAAAAACAAGAAAGGTAGGTTGTTGGCACGTTTGTTATTGACAAAATTTCGCTCGGCTTCCTGACTAGTGGACGTAAACTGACAGAACTATCAAGATAAGTGTTGTGTGAATATTTGTTTGTCTGTTCACTTAAAAGACCGTTGGGTCGAAATATCTGTGAATGTTTTGTCAATAACAAACGTTCCAACAAACTACCATTCTTGTTTTTTTATTCTGAATTTTGGAACGTTGGCAGTCTCTTTGTTTTTGGATTTACCATATAGAGGTTCTGTGTTCCTCTTTATTGCCTTGATGAGATTTTAAAGAAGTGCATGTATAAAGGAGACGTCTTCTGCCTCTCGCGCTTACATGAGAAGGTTGAGGAAGAAACGGTTTATTTCATCTTGCACCTACCTTGAGGAGGTTTAGGAATAAACTGTTTATTTCATCTTGCACCTACCCTGAGGAGGTTTAGGAATAAACTGTTTATTTCATCTTGCACCTACCCTGAGGAGGTTTAGGAATAAACTGTTTATTTTGCCTTACACTGAACATGGAGAGGTTTAGGAAGAAACTGTATATTTCGTCTGACACCTACCATGATGAGGTTCAGGAAAAAACCCGGCATATCTCGTCTTACACTTAGCCTGAGGAGGGTTAGAAAACAAAACCTTGTATATTTCCTCTGACGCTTTCCCTGAGGAGGTTTAGAAAGAAACTGCATAGTTTGTCTTACACTTAGCCTGAGGAGGGTTAGAAAAAAAAACCTTGTATATTTCCTCTGACGCTTTCCCTGAGGAGGTTTAGAAAGAAACTGCATAGTTTGTCTTACACTTAGCCTGAGGAGGGTTAGAAAACAAAACCTTGTATATTTCCTCTGACGCTTTCCCTGAGGAGGTTTAGAAAGAAACTGCATAGTTTGTCTTACACTTAGCCTGAGGAGGGTTAGAAAACAAAACCTTGTATATTTCCTCTGACGCTTTCCCTGAGGAGGTTTAGAAAGAAACTGCATAGTTTGTCTTACACTTAGCCTGAGGAGGGTTAGAAAACAAAACCTTGTATATTTCCTCTGACGCTTTCCCTGAGGAGGTTTAGAAAGAAACTGCATAGTTTGTCTTACACTTAGCCTGAGGAGGGTTAGAAAACAAAACCTTGTATATTTCCTCTGACGCTTTCCCTGAGGAGGTTTAGAAAGAAACTGCATAGTTTGTCTTACACTTAGCCTGAGGAGGGTTAGAAAACAAAACCTTGTATATTTCCTCTGACGCTTTCCCTGAGGAGGTTTAGAAAGAAACTGCATAGTTTGTCTTACACTTAGCCTGAGGAGGGTTAGAAAAAAAAGCATATTTTGTCTTGCACTTACCTTGGGTAGGTTTAGGCAAAGAAACCTGTATCTCGTCTTACCCTTACACTGAGAGGGTTTAGGTAAAAGCCCGGTATATCTCGTCTTACTCTTAGCCTGAGGAGGGTAAGACAAAAATGCATATTTCGTCTTGCGCTTACCCAGAGTAGTTTAGAAAAAAAACCTTTTCTTCTTCTTCTGCGTTAATGGGCTGACACTCCCACGTACACACGTGTTTTCACACGAGTGGATTTTTACGCGTATGACCGTTTTTACCCCGCAATTTAGGCAGCCATACGCCGCTTTCGGAGGAAAACACCGTGAATACTTCAATCTTGCACTTACCTTGAGGAGGTTGAGGAAGACCTGTATATTTCGTCTGACACTTACCTTGAGGAGGTTGAGGAAGACCTGTATATTTCGTCTGAGACTTACCTTGAGGAAGACCTGTATATTTCGTCTGACACTTACCTTGAGGAGGTTGAGGAAGACCTGTATATTTCGTCTGACACTTACCTTGAGGAGGTTTAGGGGGAAAAATTGTATATCTTGCCTTGCACTTACCCTCAGAGGTTTAAAAAACACACCACCCACCCACCTTGTATATTTCATTTTTAACCTACCTTGAGGAGGTTGAGGAAGCAGGCGTGGATGAGGAAGGCAGAGGTCATCTTGCGTAAGGTACGCCGGAGGAGGACGGTGACGACCACCAGCAGGTTGAGGCTAATGCCCACAGCCCCCATGAAGAACAGGTAGTACGCCTCTTGTCGCTGCAGGTCGGAAGCCATGGCGCCACTCTGCCCTTCCTCGATAGATCTCTGTTGGTTTAAACAGAAGTTTATTTTAACAAAAGTTAAAATCATGACATGTATACAACATACACAGGTAACAGCAACAAGCTAGAAGCGTATAGTGGTGTTCCCGCATGGACAGTACAACGTAAGGCGGTAACGGCTGAACATATCGTCTAAACCAAATCTAGTAATAAGATAATAAACGTTGCATAATGATTATAAAGAAAGACAGTAAAAGGAAGGAAGGAGGGGAAGAAGAGGAATAAAAAGAAGAGGGATGGGTAGGAGATGTGCAGCAATTAAAGTTGTTGTCCGGCTTGTGGAGCATTGATTCTGGTTTGCCCAAAGCGGCCTGAACATTCAATGAACGAGTGTACTGTGGAAAAAAATGTTCCTGTTCAAATCTAGAGAATACTGTCTGTCTCAGTTTAGATCCCTGTTGACGCATAGGGTGAGAGAATATAGTACAAACGAAAATTGAGCATCCTGAAATTATCATAACTTCTCCGAAGAGAAGATTTCTTTGCAACAAACGCAATTTGGTAAAAGTTGAACAAACGACGAACTCGGGAGACGAGTAGGGAGAGAGAATATTATAGTACATGTACAGTCGAAAATTGAGCATCCTGAAATCATCATTACTTTTCCGAAGAGAAGATTTCTTTGCAACAAACGCAATTTGGTAAAAGTTGAACAAAAGACAAACTCGGGAGACGCATAGGGAGAGAGAATATAGTACAGACAAAAATGGAGCACCCTGAAATCATCCTAATTTTTAAACCAAAAGAGGACACAGCATGCAGTTACCAGGTAATTAAGACCTTTCTTTATCAATATTTTGGCAGCGACAAACAGCCTTCTTCAAGATTGTATGACAAGATCTTAAAAACAGGCATGTATAAAGGAGACGTCTTGTAATTTCATCCTAATTTCTCCGAAGAGAAGATTTCTCAGCAACGAACGCAATTTGGTCAAAGTTGAACAAAAGACGATTCCGGAAATAACTTTTTTTTTTGTGATGGGTTTTGGAAGATTGACTTTCCCTTGTTTTTCCATGCAAACACTTAGACAAACTACAGGTGACATTGTAGGCTTGCAGGCTCAGTGTGTTGACGACCTTCATCATGCAAACACTTAGACAAACTACAGGTGACATTGCAGGCTTGCAGGCTCAGTGTGTTGACGACCTTCATCATGCAAACACTTAGACAAACTACAGGTGACATTGTAGGCTTGCAGGCTCAGTGTGTTGACGACCTTCATCATGCAAACACTTAGACAAACTACAGGTGACATTGTAGGCTTGCAGGCTCAGTGTGTTGACGACCTTCATCATGCAAACACTTAGACAAACTACAGGTGACATTGCAGGCTTGCAGGCTCAGTGTGTTGACGACCTTCATCATGCAAACACTTAGACAAACTACAGGTGACATTGCAGGCTTGCAGGCTCAGTGTGTTGACGACCTTCATCATGCAAACACTTAGACAAACTACAGGTGACATTGCAGGCTTGCCTTAGTGTGTTGACGACCTTCATCATGCAAACACTTAGACAAACTACAGGTGACATTGTAGGCTTGCAGGCTCAGTGTGTTGACGACCTTCATCATGCAAACACTCAGACAAACTACAGGTGACATTGTAGGCTTGCAGGCTCAGTGTGTTGACGACCTTCATCATGCAAACACTTAGACAAACTACAGGTGACATTGTAGGTTTGCAGGCTCAGTGTGTTGACGACCTTCATCATGCAAACACTTAGACAAACTACAGGTGACATTGTAGGTTTGCAGGCTCAGTGTGTTGACGACCTTCATCATGCAAACACTTAGACAAATTACAGGTGACATTGCAGGCTTGCCTCAGTGTGTTGACGACCTTCATCATGCAGACACTTAGACAAACTACAGGTGACATTGTAGGCTTGCAGGCTCAGTGTGTTGACGACCTTCATCATGCAAACACTTAGACAAACTACAGGTGACATTGTAGGCTTGCAGGCTCAGTGTGTTGACGACCTTCATCATGCAAACACTTAGACAAACTACAGGTGACATTGTAGGCTTGCAGGCTCAGTGTGTTGACGACCTTCATCATGCAAACACTTAGACAAATTACAGGTGACATTGCAGGCTTGCCTCAGTGTGTTGACGACCTTCATCATGCAGACACTTAGACAAACTACAGGTGACATTGTAGGCTTGCAGGCTCAGTGTGTTGACGACCTTCATCATGCAAACACTTAGACAAACTACAGGTGACATTGTAGGCTTGCAGGCTCAGTGTGTTGACGACCTTCATCATGCAAACACTTAGACAAACTACAGGTGACATTGTAGGCTTGCAGGCTCAGTGTGTTGACGACCTTCATCATGCAAACACTTAGACAAACTACAGGTGACATTGTAGGCTTGCAGGCTCAGTGTGTTGACGACCTTCATCATGCAAACACTTAGACAAACTACAGGTGACATTGTAGGCTTGCAGGCTCAGTGTGTTGACGACCTTCATCATGCAAACACTTAGACAAACTACAGGTGACATTGTAGGCTTGCAGGCTCAGTGTGTTGACGACCTTCATCATGCAAACACTTAGACAAACTACAGGTGACATTGTAGGCTTGCAGGCTCAGTGTGTTGACGACCTTCATCATGCAAACACTTAGACAAACTACAGGTGACATTGCAGGCTTGCAGGCTCAGTGTGTTGACGACCTTCATCATGCAAACACATAGACAAACTACAGGTGACATTGCAGGCTTGCAGGCTCAGTGTGTTGACGACCTTCAGACAAACTACAGGTGACATTGCAGGCTTGCAGGCTCAGTGTGTTGACGACCTTCATCATGCAAACACTTAGACAAACTACAGGTGACATTGTAGGCTTGCAGGCTCAGTGTGTTGACGACCTTCATCATGCAAACACTTAGACAAACTACAGGTGACATTGTAGGCTTGCAGGCTCAGTGTGTTGACGACCTTCATCATGCAAACACTTAGACAAACTACAGGTGACATTGCAGGCTTGCAGGCTCAGTGTGTTGACGACCTTCATCATGCAAACACTTAGACAAACTACAGGTGACATTGCAGGCTTGCAGGCTCAGTGTGTTGACGACCTTCCTCATGCAAACACTTAGACAAACTACAGGTGACATTGCAGGCTTGCAGGCTCAGTGTGTTGACGACCTTCCTCATGCAAACACTTAGACAAACTACAGGTGACATTGCAGGCTTGCAGGCTCAGTGTGCTGACGACCTTCATCATGCAAACACTTAGACAAACTACAGGTGACATTGCAGGCTTGCCTTAGTGTGTTGACGACCTTCATCATGCAAACACTTAGACAAACTACAGGTGACATTGTAGGCTTGCAAGCTCAGTGTGTTGACGACCTTCATCATGCAAACACTTAGACAAACTACAGGTGACATTGCAGGCTTGCAGGCTCAGTGTGTTGACGACCTTCATCATGCAAGGCAAAGGGGTCACTCTTTCACAGCCCATACAAACTTGACACAGTTATTTCCGAACATCGTCTCTTCACTTTAGTTGCTCTCTCTATCTCAACTTTCTATTTCTCTTCCCTGTACTCCCGGTTTCTTTCCGTCTCAAGGCCACCCCCTACCCCCCACCCCCATCCCCTTCTGTGAAACTGTATTCCACATCGTCCCTTCACTTTCATTGGTCTTTTTTTTTTTTTTATCTATTTCTCTCCCCTCCCCCCCCCCCCCCCCTCTCCCCCCCCCCCCCCCCCCCCCCCCCCCCATCCCACCTCCGAAACAGCGTCACTTAGTTTCATTTCGTCTCTCTAATCTCTCTATTTCTCTTCCTTGCACTCCCATTTTCTTCCCGTCTACCGTCCACCCCCCCCTCTCCTTCACCTCCTCCGGGTGTCACTCGAAGCCTTCACCTTGACAGGAATAATAAGGGGGGAAGGTGCAGCTGTGGTTATTTTGTCCATCACTGATAGGCGGGAGCAGTCCTTCGCTCCGTCCAGCGTGCGATCAGCTGTCCATCCTGATTGCTTCTTTCACTAGGCCCCCCCCCCTCCCCCCGTCCCCGTCCCCTCCCACTCCCCTTCCCGTTCCTCTGCTCTGATCGCCGTGTGCTTTCTGTGTGTGTATGTGTGTGTGTGTGTGGGGGGTCTGTGTGAGAGTGTGTGTGAGAGAGACGAGAGCCAGAGAGAGAGAGAGAGAGAGAGAGAGAGGGGGGACGGCGGACGGCAGAAAGAGATGATGAGGCAAAGAGGCAAGGCGGAACACACACACACACACATATACACACATATACACACACATACTCTCGAACACACACACACACACACACACACACCACACACATACTCTCGAACACACACACACACACACACACACACACATACACACACTCTCGAACACACACACACACACACACACACACACACACACACACACACACACACACATACACACACTCTCGAACACACACACACACACATACACACACACACACATACACACACACACACACACACACCTCTCTTCTACAGGTCCCTCACCCTTTCAACTCAACTCTTTCGCTCTCTGTGCATACCCTCTTAATCTGTCCTCTCCACCTTTCTCCACATCCCAACCCGACCCCCCCACCCCTCCCCACCCACCCCAAATACTCCCCCCCCTCCCCTTCATCAATACCTGATGTTGATAGGCAGGACCATGCTCATCAGCAGGCACAAAGCTGGCGCCGTTGTCGCTGTTGGTGGCGAGAGAGCCGTTGGGCATCATTGTGTGATGGGGAGGAACGAGGGGTAGGGCTAGGCAGCAACGGCAGTGACAGTCGTCGTTGTGGTGGTGCTGGTTTTGTCATGACGGTTTTTGGCGGAAGTCTTTCTTACTCGTTTTGTCGTCTGTTGGAAAAGAGAAAGAAAGGAGAGTTGTTTATGAGTATGTGGGTGATAAAATGAAATTAAAGATGAAAGGAGTGCCGAATTGAAAATCACCGTCATCGTCGTTGTCGTCATCATTATCATCTGCATTATTATCTTCAGCACCAGTGATAGAATCAGCATCATCATCATTAACAGCCCATAACCACATCAAACACCACTGTCCGCTACTTGTACTACTGTATCTGTAGCGTGTTCGTTGTGGTTCTCATTAACTTTCTCATTGTCAATTTCAGAAAAAAAGATAAACGGAGAGAGAGAGAGAGAGAGAGAGAGAGAGAGAGAGAGAGAGAGAGAGAGAGAGAGAGAGAGAGAGAGACAGACAGACAGACAGACAGACAGACAGACAGACAGACAGACAAAGAGACAGAGACACAGACAGAGAGACACAGACAGAGAGACAGAGACAGAGAGATTTCCTGAAAGCCTCTCGTGTCAGGAAGCTGACGCAACTATTGCATTATTTGAAAATAAAACACTGCCGAACTCGATTTAGACCCGAAAGCTGATAATAAAAACAAGCTGTACACGGAGCATAACATTCCCTTATTCCTATTCGACGAAGAATAAAGCCTTTACAGAAATAAGGTTTCTGCGTGAGTGAATTGACGACCCTCATCATGTGGTTTGTTGTTGCATGAGGGCTAATACAGGATATTACAACAAAGATATTACATTGAAAAGAAATTGAATCTTATCAGGAATAGAAATGTTGAATTTTTGTCAGAGTGGTTACCCTATGCGAATATATGTTAGGTTATTGACCAAGGCGAAGTGTCCATTTCAGCTTAACTTTTTGTACAGTTTAAAATTGTAGGTCTTTATAAGATTTTATAAGAGCGTGTGTGTATGTCTTATGTCTGTCTGCTTCACTTATCCTCTTACCTGTCTGTCACCCTGTTACCCCCCTCTCACTCTCTCTCTCTCTCTCTCTCTCCTCTCTCTCTCTCTCTCTCTCTCTCTCTCTTTTTTTTTTTATCAGTATTGTCGGTATGTTACATGTCCGTCTGTCGGTTAGGTCCTAATGTTGTATGTCTTGTATACTTGCCATTTACATATTTATTATACATGTTGAAGGATGAATGAAGATACATTGTAGACGGATGCATGTTATGGATTAAAAGCCCCACGATGATTGCTTGGCAAAAAAAAAAAAAAAAAAAAAAAAAAAAAAAAAACCATTCCCTTATTCCTATTCGACGAAGAATAAAGCCTTTACAGAAATAAGGTTTCTGCGTGAGTGAATTGACGACCCTCATCATGTGGTTTGTTGTTGCATGAGGGCTAATACAGGATGCTTGCAATGTGATTGGTTCAATTTGGGTCAATGTCATCGTTGAATCCAGGTTTTTATTGCGTTTAGAGTACGGTTTCTTACTTACTTACTTATTTACTTACGTATTAACGTACTTACTTAAGTACTTTCTTACTTAGAATAAAAAACACCAAGAAAGGTAATTTGTTGGAACGTTTGTTATTGACAAAACAATACGTTACAATTTGTGTTTTTTTGTCAATAACAAACGTTTCAACAAATTACCTTTCTTGTTTTTTGATTCTGAATTTTGGAACGTTGGCAGCTAGTCTCTTTGTTTTTGGACTTACTAACTTACATACTTACTTACTTACTTACTTACTGCGCACGCTGCCGTAAGAAAGTACCAGAATAGATACATTAAAAGAAAGACTGTACGAGTAGTGTACAGTAAAACCTCCAAGAACACCCCCTGTTTTCCTCCCGCAGTGGGGCACTGCGGTTATGAAATTAAAGGCCCCTCCTGTTTTTGGAACCGCAGGAGCTTTCTAGTTTGCTGTTAGGTAGATTTTTGGTTCCTCTTTCCTGTCATGCTCTCTTTTTCTTCATGAATTCTTTTCTTTTTTCTGCCTTCTTGCTCATTCACCTGTATTTTTTTCCAAAAATCTCTTCTCTTGCCGCTTGTCTCGCGATTCATGTATAGTTTAATCTGTTAGTGTTCTGATGTAAGTCCAGCAGTAGATAGGTTAAGCCTATTTTAACATACTGGAAACTGGTAATCTTCCAGTAGGTATTAATTTAGTTTTACTAAAGCCTGCTGGGACACAAGTAATGGGTTAGTGCATTTGTAAACAGGAATCGCTTGACAAGTGGCCCCCTTCATCCCCCCCTTCCTCGTCCTGATATGGCTCTGCGTAGTCGGCTGGACGTTAAGCAACAAATAAACAAAACAAAAAAACCCCTGTTTTCCGACCGAATACTTCGGCATTGATGCCTCTTGCACAGTAAGTGACCTCCGAATAGCGACACCATCCATTTCACGACCGATTTTTTTCCGGACAAGTTGGAAGGTCGCGTTTGAGACGTTTGGTTGTTGTACAAGTATGGACAAGTCTAAGCGGGGCTGTGACGGCCAGCGGGAGGTTTTACGTGGGAAGAAAGGTATCTTTGAAGGCACACTTCGGCTTTCCATCCCAGAGCTGTCCAGGCTTTTACACACATGTGGCAAGATATATCCCTTCATTAGATCACATATGGAATATAGGCCTGAATATTGCGTGAGAATCCTTTGCCGAATTCATTTTGCAGATTGTCAATAGTGTGAGTTTGTTTGTTTGTTTGTTTGTTTGTTTGTTTGTTTGCTTAACGCTCAGCCGACGACAAAGGGCCATATCAGGGCGGTGCTGCTCTGACATATCACGTGCGCCACACACAAGACAGAAGTCGCAGCACAGGCTTCATGTCTCACCCAGTCACATTATTCTGACACCGGACCAACCAGTCCTAGCACTAACCCCATAATGCCAGACGCCAGGCGGAGCAGCCACTAGATTGCCAATTTTAAAGTTTTAGGTTTGTCCCGGCCGGGGTTCGAACCCACGACCTCCCGATCACGGGGCGGACGCCTTACCACTGGGCCAACCGTGCCGGTCAATAGTGTGAGTTAGGAGCTGGATTCAGACAAATAAAATGTGCACAGAGAGCAGTCAGACAGCTGGCATTTGGTATGTGTCCAAGTGGAGGGATGGCTTATCGTATGTAGCAGTCTGTACACATCTCACATTGTCAGCAACATGGCTTATTTGTTTGTTTGTTTGCTTAACGCCCAGCCGACCACGAAGGGCCATATCAGGGCGGTACATGGCTTATCGTATGTAGCAGTCTGTACACATCTCACATTGTCAGCAACATGGCTTATCGTATGTAGCAGTCTGTACACATCTCACATTGTCAGCAACATGGCTTATCGTATGTAGCAGTCTGTACACATCTCACATTGTCAGCAACATGGCTTATCGTATGTAGCAGTCTGTACACATCTTACATTGTCAGCAACATGGCTTATCGTATGTAACCGTCTGTACACATCTCACATTGTCAGCAACATGGCTTATCGTATGTAGCAGTCTGTACACATCTCACATTGTCAGCAACATGGCTTATCGTATACAGCAGTCTGTACACATCTCACATTGTCAGCAACATGGCTTATCGTATGTAGCAGTCTGTACACATCTCACATTGTCAGCAACATTGCTTACCCCCCGCGGGTTAGGGGGAAGAATTTACCCGATGCTCCCCAGCATGTCGTAAGAGGCGACTAACGGATTCTGTTTCTCCTTTTGCCCTTGTTAAGTGTTTCTTGTATAGAATATAGTCAATGTTTTTACAGATTTTAGTCAAGCAGTATGTACGAAATGTTAAGTCCTTTGTACTGGAAACTTGCATTCTCCCAATAAGGTCATATATTGTACTACGTTGCAAGCCCCTGGAGCAATTTTTTGATTAGTGCTTTTGTGAACAAGAAACAATTAACAAGTGGCTCTATCCCATCTCCCCCCCCCCCCCCCTTTCCCCGTCGCGATATAACCTTCGTGGTTGAAAACGACGTTAAACACCAAATAAAGAAAGAATAAAGCAACATTGCTTACACGGGAAGGACCTTGGCGTTAAACCAACACCTCTTGTGGTTCATGCATTGAATATCATAAGTTGATTTTCCCACACACTTCATAACGTATCGATCTGAATTACGGGTGATGGAATGACCTGCTGCCTTGCCTGCTGAAGGGGGATTTAAGCGAAGCGGTCGAGTCCCTGGGCGTAGCTAGACTTTTGCAAAATGAGTGCAGTGTTACGTGTATGATGGTGAATTATTAACAGCGTATAGTATAGTTACTAATATGACATGGATGAGTAGACTGTCTTTTAGCGCTGCCCTTCTCAGGTTGAGAGAGAGAGAGAGAGAGAGAGAGAGAGAGAGAGAGAGAGAGAGAGAGAGAGAGAGAGAGAGAGAGAGAGAGAGAGAGAGAGAGAGAGAGAGAGAGAGAGAGAGAGAGAGAGGTTGGGAGGGGGGGGGGGGGGGGGCATTGTTACTAAACACAGAAATCAGTTCAGACAAGTAGAAGTGGCAGGGAAAATAAAAGGGGCGAGGTTTTGCAAAACAACCCTTTTAGTGTTTCCCGTATTCCCGTTTCCTTTGGGCATCGTTCCGTTTTCTTTGGACCAAAATCTTAAACATTCGTAATGGCACATACCAGGTTGTGTGTGTGTGTGTGTGTGTGTGTGTGTGTGTGTGTGTGTGTGTGTTTGTGTGCGTGTGTGCGTGCGTGCGTGCGTGCGTGCGTGCGTGTTGTGTGTGTGCGTGCGTGCGTGCGTGTTGTGTGTACGTGCATGCGTGCGTGCGTGCTGTGTGTGTGTGTGTGCGCGCAAGCGATATTTGCCCCCGCAAAAATGGCCGATATTCGCCCCCGCAAAATATGTCGGCATTCAGACTCCCAGAAACGTCGATAACTAGAATTCCGTTTTGTTGGCATATAATTAAATACACATTTGTCTTAATCACACGGGTTGGATAAAGTTAAACTTAAAGATACCTTTCTTCCTGTTCAGTGATGATGTAAACCTCTGCAGGCTTTTTGGGAACGCGTATTTCACACACCTATGTCAGCCTGTACAGTTAATTCAGCTTAATAATATCACACTGTATACGCAGCAGACAGGCTGTTGCAAAAGTTGAGACGGCACTGTGTTGACCTCATTTAAAAAAAAATCAAATGGATTGAAGTTTAGGTATTTATCTAAGTGATGGATGCTGGTTTTCCCAGAAAACAAATTGGCAGTGTCTTTCGTGTTTACATTTTTTTTATTTGGTCCACACGGGAATGAAGTTACTTTTTCTTTCGCTTCCTTCCTTTCTTCCTCCATCCTTTCTTTCTTTCTTTTCTGACCGTTCGAACCCGATTCTAAACTCAGTTACTTACTGACGCAGCGCTAACAGAAAGACAGACAGCGACATGCAGTGAAAGAAACTATAGAGGTCCCTTGACACTGACAAACCGCCCACTGTCCTTCCCTTGACACTGACAAACCGCCCACTGTCCTTCCCTTGACACCAGCATTACTGTCTTGCCGTTACCGGGAGTTCCTACAACGCATAATGGACGGCTACCATTACTAAGTCGTATTGATTGTTCTTGTGGCAAGAACCGCATATTTGCCCTGCACAGTGAAATGTTAGCATTGCCACTGAGTTGTCAATAAAGTCAGATAGGTTTTATAAATCAGACATTTTTAGTTGCATAATAAATTAAAGGCATTTTGCATGTTGTGTTGACAACTTTTTGGGGGGTTGTTTCTGCCGTCTTGAAATAAACCTGAGAGTAATAAGATACGTATTCGCTTCCATGATCAACACAGTCTTGATTTTCACGGAATTTGCGTAACATTTGTTTATGTCTGAAGCAATCGGCCATTAGTTTGTGTGTGTGTGTGTGTGTGTGTGTGTGTGTGTGTGTGTGTGTGTGGGGGGGGGGTCGGGGGGGGGGGGGGGGGGTCATTTATTACGAACGTTGATACTTTCTGAAACTGTTGAAAATATGGAGTACGTATTCTTTTCTTTCTGCATGCATAGCTATTGGTATTGGTATTGATATTGGTTTCACATCGTCCTTTGAGGTTACCCTCATTGAACCTTTATTGTACACTCTGCTCAATACTACCCTAACGTGCAGCTGATCCGATAGTGTACAGCCATTCTGTGCATTTAAACAACGTACGACAGTGGATCGAACTCTTTTGACCTCCGACTTTGGCAAAGGACCACATACACTTGCAGACCACGAACTGCTTGGCAGGCAAAGCCCAGGGACTGTCCGCTCATGGTCATTTGAGTTAGCCAGGGTGTAATTACTGCCCAGCTGCGTGAAATCACCGTCTTACGGCGCGTGCTTCGCGAAGTAGGTGGGTGGTGCGCGGGCTAGATACGTTATTTGGCACGGTACATTGCAGTCCTCGACAATTTGATACAATTACATCCCCCCCCCCCCCCCTTTACAACCTTGCCGTTTAACATTTTCACTTCATGATATCTGATATCTGATATATTTACAGATATAAAGTTAGTTGTAGGGACTTTCAAAAACAATAACAAAAAGCGGTTAGGTACTTGTAGGGACTTAATTAAAAATTAAAAATAAATAACTGAACTAACTTCGTGATACCTGTAAATTTACATCTGTTTAAAGACTCCCTCCTTTTTAGAACCTGGTTTTCTTAGATTTGTGAAGGTCTTGAAAGTGTGTGTGTGGGTGTGTGTGTGTATATATGTGTGTGTGTGTGTGTGTGGGGGGTATCCACTGTACTCATCACGACAAGACACGATTCGATTCGATTCGCAAGAATCGTGATAAGCCGGAATGTCTGCTTTCCTCCTGCTGAAATCTAAAAATGCCGGAAATGGAAGCGGCAAGTTGAATCGGCCATTCTTGATATTCCGTTGAAACAGTTAAGAACATTCCGGGCAAATTTTATATATATATCCGAGAGAATCGGCCATTCTTGATATTCCGTTAATAGTGGGGCTCGTATGTTGCAGACGCACTCATAAATCATTCACATCTTGCAACAAACATCATACTTTGTGATATTGTTCCTTATAATTATTTAAGGGATTTCAGATACAGAGCCACTTCAGAAATCGTTTTTTTTGTTTTTGATAGGGAATAAAAGGCTGCATTTACAGCAGACGAAATTCGTACCAAAAGCGCTCAGCAGTAAATATTCCCAACTCAGCAAATGTAAAATTCAATGGTTTACCATGCACCAGAAGTTGTCTGCTGATAACACATGCATGACATAAATACTCTTATGGGTATTTTTGTGTTCTGGTATTTAATTTGATCGTTTTTAGAATTTTATATATCCGCAGCATGAAAATTCAAGATGGCGGCCTCCGCAACATTGCGTGTTTTGATTTGAGCGAAAACAACGTTTCTGAAGGTAAGTTTTCAAGAATACGCATCCATTCACCAATGTCACATCATTTTACTGTTTAATTCTCCCCTGGGGTCTGTTATTCATCGGGTGAAGCGCTGAAATGCAGAGACTTTGTTTAATCTTGCAATAGCTCATCAGCTGGATTGTGATGCTGATAGATCTAGATCTATCTGTTGATTACAAGTAAGGAAATCATGATCGGCACGCTGGTGATTTTAAACAGATTAGGTCTAAACGAACTTTGAATAAAAGGCGAGGAGAAAGAGATTGTTCATGGTATGATAAATGATTAGTCCTGCCTACGTTAAGGACTTCCATAAGGTGGGGAGGGGTAGAGTCAAAAACTGAGTGAGGGTAGGCCAGATAGTAGGATGACCAGCTGGAGATAAAAACACTCCACTCCCCATGTCTTTACAGTGTTGTGATCAAACTTTCAAAGACGGTAGGTAACAGACAAAAGCATACAGTGTATACTAATCAAATGAGATAAGTGGTTTTGAAAAATGAAGAGGTACCGCTCTTTGAGTTTTACAATTTTGGTTTGTTGCTTGTTTCTCATCCTTTTGCTTATTTTAAGTTGACCGTGCATTGGTGTGAATTTTATTTTTACAGGATATATACAAGAGTTACACCACATGCCGGTTCCTGGGAACAAGCGTTCTGCATTTATTCCGGTGCCACAGAAGGGAGCTGATTTCACTAGTACTACTGTATCCAGGTTTGTTACCTAATACATCTTAACAGTAAGATGTTTTTATTTGTATTAATTGGAACATGTTTGCACATCATTTGTAAGCGACCTCTGTGAATTTGATGGGTTTAACGTACGAACCCTCACTATGGTCAACATTCTGTTAGCGACTGTTTGAAGCGAATAAATGTAGCGGTCAGAAAGATTCCAGAATCAGTTGGGTCACTGGAAACTGTGTTTGTTTGTTTTTTTAACCTGAAACAGTAAGAATTATACGAATTCATGAAATACAATTTTCTTTCATTTTGGTCTGTTGTGTGAAGACTTGCTAACCCGGCTTTGACCGACTCTCTGAGATAGTAAACATTATTCAAATACATTCAAATAAAAATGTCACTTTTCATCTTTTGTGTGAAGGGTACCCCAGGCTGATTTCCTGCACCATGGATGTAGAGGAGGCCAGACAGTCTGCTTCTCATTCCAGCTGTGTTGCGTTTTTTTCTGCTCGTGAAGTGTATCGCCACATTGCCAAAGCCATTGGCCAAGAGAAGTCACCCTGTCTGCCCATTTTGCATAGCCTTACAGGCTGTGACACTATGTCGTTCTTCAATGGTATTGGGGAATCAGAAGGCTTGGGAAGTATGGCAAGCATTTGAAGACGTCACTCAAACTTTCTTCAGGTTGTCTGCTCCTCTTTGTAAGCTGAGTACCACTGACAGGGCAGCACAAGAGCTTTTTGGTGTACATTTGTAGGACAAAACCAGCAACGTACTGGGTGTAAACAGTGCTAGACGGTACCTCTTCAGTAAAAAGAGCTGCCAAATTGACCATAATCCCCTTACAAGTGAGGTGCTGCTGCAGGACATGAAATTGAGAAGAGCCATCTACCTGTTAGACTTCCAAACTCTGTGGGCTGGCAGTTCAAGGCTGGAAAGTGGGAGTCATTCTGGACGAGCTTTCAAGAGGTATCCAGCGTGTGCCGAGAACTCATGGGGTGTGCCTGCAAGAAGAGCTGTACAACAAAACGCTGCAAATGCTGCAAAGAAGGACTGCAGAGCACAGCTCTCTGCAAATGTGTTTGCATGCCTGTGAAAACTGTCAGCATCTAAACTGTGCAAAAATATTATTGCACCCATTTTCATACCCCAACTCAAACATTTATTCCTGTGTCATTTTATTCAAACTGTCTATGCCATTAAAGGCTCGCATCTTCGCTATCTGGCACATTTTTTTTTTTAACATCATCATTTACGCCGTCAAAATAAGGATACCCTTGACGTGACAAAGAGATGTGACAAAAACTTCGGGTACCTTTTAAAAAGCCGACGACAATTCCTGAGGCACAACTGGGTCACTGTTGTATACGAAGAGAAAGTCAACTTGATTATCCATCCAGAACAGGTTGTTTTATTTCGCCATCTTGCATATTTCTAGTGTTGTGCCATTGTACCTACTGATGTATGTGTCGATCTCACGGATGAGATGTTTATGTGTCAAATTTGAGGGATACCCAAGTTAACTAAAATCCATGTATTTTAGCAATGACCAAGTGGGTTGCGTTGCAACTTTCAGGAATGTGTGTCTACGCACGAGGCGTAGTTCAACCGTTTGAGTACACTTTCAAATCTTCACGAAATAATATTTTAAAAACTGCCACAGGTTTGTTGACTTACATCCCACATATTTTTGACTTCGCATGTATATATGACAGATGGTTGTTTCAAGTACTGCCAAAGTTTCTTTTGAGTATAGACACTTGCCGGAATGTGCTAGTTGTGTAAACACATGAGAACAAACAACGTTTTCGAAATACAGCGATTATGAATTTTAGTCGACTTTTGAGTTGATACATTACATTTTTATCAGTTTTATTTTGGGGGTACCCTTATTTGGGCGGCGGTCAAATAACCCATGTAAAGGCCACCTTTTATCTTAAAAGTGTTCCAGTTAGCCAAGTTGAGTGCCCTCAATAGCATACATTGAATATAACAGCACAGGAATGAATGTTTTCGTTTTGGTATGAAAATTGGTGCAATATATTTATTTTTGCACAGTTTAGGTAATCCACAAATTCTTCAACCCTGCCACCCACACCGTCTAATCATTCTCTGCACCAACAATACATGTATTGTTTTGTTTAAAAAATGTGTTTGTGTTAGTTTCTATTGCAAGAGAATGTCTTGTAGCATCAAAAATGCCAAAATACCCTTTTATTGGCGGCCATTTTGAAAATTGTAAAAAAACTACTGATTTCTTAATTTTTTCACGGTGGCTCTGTATCAGGTTTTGTTAAGCAAAAGCAAATGTCCATTTACGCCAAATTTGCTGTTAATCACATGAAGTGAAATATGCCTAACATACCCAACCGTTTACACTGGCGGCCATTTTGAATTTTTGTTAAAAACTACCCATTTTTTTTAATTTTTCACGGTGGCTCTGTATCAGGTTTTGTTAAGCACATAAAACTCTTCATATTTGCTAAATTTGGTGTTTGTTGCATGATTTGAATGATTTTGCAACATAGGAGCCCCACTATAAAACAGTTAAGAACATTCCGGGCAAATTATATGCCAGATTTCTAACAGTTCAGAACAATCTGCCATCAATGGCAAAGCGATATATATACTGTACCACAATTACCAAATATAAAATATTCATTGTTGCTTTCTCTGTCCGTGCACATTCCTAACTTTCTTTCTTTTTTTCCGTTTGCTCTTTTTTGCTTGTATTCCGCACAGTGCTACCCTGGCCCTGCTTATACCCCACAGAGAGTCACATCCCCGTCTGTATCGATTGGACATTGGAACTTCTACCCTGGCCCTACTTACACCCCACAGAGAGTCACATCCCCGTCTGTATCGATTGGACATTGGAACTTCTACCCTGGCCCTGCTTATACCCCACAGAGAGTCACATCCCCGTCTGTATCGATTGGACATTGGAACTTCATTCCTTGAGCCATGTGATGTCACCCTACAGAGACTCACATCCCCGTCTGTATCGATTGGAGTATTGGAACTTCCTTCCTTGGGCCATGTGATGTCACCCTACAGAGACTCACATCCCCGTCTGTATCGATTGGAGTATTGGAACTTCCTTCCTTGGGCCATGTGATGTCACCCTACAGAGACTCACATCCCCGTCTGTATCGATTGGAGTATTGGAACTTCCTTCCTTGGGCCATGTGATGTCACCCCACAGAGACTCACATCCCCGTCTGTATCGATTGGACATTGGAACTTCATTCCTTGAGCCATGTGATGTCACCCCACAGAGAGTCACATCCCCGTCTGTATCG
>NW_027128265.1:0-5000 GCF_037325665.1 Littorina saxatilis
GTGTGTGTGTGTGGTGTGTGTGTGTGTGGTGTGTGTGTGTGTGGTGTGTGTGTGGTGTGTGTGTGTGTGGTGTGTGTGTGTGGTGTGTGTGTGTGGTGTGTGTGTGTCCCAGACAGAAGCAAACAGAGAGAGGGAACTGAATTGCCCTTAGGGGGGGGGGGGCATGTTCAAAGGACACTTGGTTCGCCGTTTACGTTGGAGAAAGCAGACCCAGGGCAGGCAATGTAGGGTACAGAAACAGTAACACAACACACCAGGGTAAGAAGGCATGGCATACACGTCCTGTGTTAAACACCACGGAAAGAAGGCATGGCATACACGTCCTGTGTTAGACACCACGGAAAGAAGGCATGGCATACACGTCCTGTGTTAAACACCACGGAAAGAAGGCATGGCATACACGTCCTGTGTTAGACACCACGGAAAGAAGGCATGGCATACACGTCCTGTGTTAGACATCACGGAAAGAAGGCATGGCATACACGTCCTGTGTTAGACATCACGGAAAGAAGGCATGGCATACACGTCCTGTGTTAAACACCACGGAAAGAAGGCATGGCATACACGTCCTGTGTTAGACACCATGGTAAGAAGGCATGGCATACACGTCCTGTGTTAGACATCACGGAAAGAAGGCATGGCATACACGTCCTGTGTTAGACAGCTTGGCTGGAAGATACACGAAGGGGCGATATCATGACACAAGTTAGTCTTATGTTAGATACATATCATGACACGCACTTAGTATTCTGTTAGACAGCTTGGCTGGAAGATACACGAAGGGGCGATATCATGACACAAGTTAGTCTTATGTTAGCTAGATATTTATGACACGCACTTAGTATTCTGTTAGACAGCTTGGCTGGAAGATACACGAAGGGGCGATATCATGACACAAGTTAGTCTTCTGTTAGACAGATATCATGACACAAGTTAGTCTTCTGTTACACAGCTTGGCTGACCGAAACACCAACATCTTGGCGCCAAGCACCATTTTGAAATACTGCAACAACAGCTTTCCTGAATTTTAACACCGTTTGACCGTCTGTCTGTGTGATGTTTTGTTAGACGAGGGGCGGGTAGATAGAGGAGGGGCGGGTAGATAGAGGAGGGGCGGGTAGATAGACGAGGGGCGGGTAGATAGACGAGGGGCGGGTAGATAGACGAGGGGCGGGTAGATAGAGGAGGGGCGGGTAGATAGAGGAGGGGCGGGTAGATAGAGGAGGGGCGGGTAGATAGACGAGGGGCGGGTAGATAGACGAGGGGCGGGTAGATAGACGAGGGGCGGGTAGATAGACGAGGGGCGGGTAGATAGACGAGGGGCGGGTAGATAGACGAGGGGCGGGTAGATAGACGAGGGGCGGGTAGATAGAGGAGGGGCGGGTAGATAGAGGAGGGGCGGGTAGATAGAGGAGGGGCGGGTAGATAGAGGAGGGGCGGGTAGATAGACGAGGGGCGGGTAGATAGACGAGGGGCGGGTAGATAGACGAGGGGCGGGTAGATAGACGAGGGGCGGGTAGATAGAGGAGGGGCGGGTAGATAGACGAGGGGCGGGTAGATAGACGAGGGGCGGGTAGATAGACGAGGGGCGGGTAGATAGACGAGGGGCGGGTAGATAGAGGAGGGGCGGGTAGATAGACGAGGGGCGGGTAGATAGACGAGGGGCGGGTACAAGGGGTAGATATCTTAGTTTCTTACGTTAGACAGCTTGGCGGGTAGATAGACGAGGGGCGGGTAGAAGGGGTAGGGGCGGTACATCCTCCGTGACGGGTCTGCGCTGGCGTTCTGTCTGGCGTTCTGTTGGGTACTCTCCCACAGATCGAAACTCGACGGTGTCGTCATAGGTCGACACTTCGTGCTGCTCGGATAGATCAACCAAGTCCTGTTCTCATAGGGCTGGGGTTAACCCTGATCAAAACTCGACGGTGACGTCATAGGTCGACACTTCGTGCTGCTCGGATAGATCAACCAAGTCCTGTTCTCATAGGGCTGGGGTTAACCCTGATCAAAACTCGACGGTGACGTCATAGGTCGACACTTCGTGCTGCTCGGATAGATCAACCAAGTCCTGTTCTCATAGGGCTGGGGTTAACCCTGATCAAACCTCGACGGTGACGTCATAGGTCGACACTTCGTGCTGCTCGGATAGATCAACCAAGTCCTGTTCTCAAAGGGCTGGGGTTAACCCTGATCAAACCTCGACGGTGTCGTCATAGGTCGACACTTCGTGCTGCTCGGATAGATCAACCAAGTCCTGTTCTCATAGGGCTGGGGTTAACCCTGATCAAAACTCGACGGTGACGTCATAGGTCGACACTTCGTGCTGCTCGGATAGATCAACCAAGTCCTGTTCTCAAAGGGCTGGGGTTAACCCTGATCAAAACTCGACCGTGACGTCATGGATCACAACGACGTGCTGTTCTTCTTAGTGATAGGTAGCCAACATCAGCATGGTGATGAATCTGTTCTCACCCCACATCAACTTAGACTCCAACTGGACGGTACTTTTACAAACTGGACGGTACTTTTACAAACTGGACGGTACTTTTACAAACTGGACGGTACTTTCACGAATGGCGACGAAGAGTGTTATAACAAGGCACAGAGATATGTGTTTGGCGCAAAGTCCGTTACAGTAGGACCCACCCACACATTGTGTCTTTCAGTATCAAGCTCGTCTTGGGGGGAAATGGAAGCCGCAACTCAATGTAAAAGATTGTCCGTCGTCCCCCTGTCACACACAGGCAACTCCACAGCACGGAACAGGCTGCCACCAAACCAATCAGGAACCGAAAGTCTGGTGGCGTGTTCCGAGGACAATGACTACACACTGGTGGCGTGTTCCGAGGACAATGACTACACACTGGCGGCGTGTTCCGAGGACAATGACTACACACTGGTGGCGTGTTCCGAGGACAATGACTACACACTGGCGGCGTGTTCCGAGGACAATGACTACACACTGGCGGCGTGTTCCAACAGCAATGACTACACACTGGCGGCGTGTTCCAACAGCAATCACTACACACTGGCAGCGTGTTCCAACACCAATCACTACACACCAATCACTACACACCAATCACTACACACCAATCATGACCTCTGAGCAACACATTGAAGCACCAACAGCATGTACACGACTTCCTGTCAGTTCCACCAATCAAACCCGTCGTCAGATCCTCTACGCCGTCAACCATCCAAACAAATCACAACTTTCAAAAGAAAGCTTGCGCAATCCATCAATCACACACAGGCAAAAAACGTCGACAGAGAAGAAGAAGTAGAACAGCTCGCACGAAACGCGTTTGTCAGAGCTACACAGTATAACTCACAGCCCAATCTCTGCTGGCACAGGTATTCCCGGGATTCCCACAGCACGAAGTCAGCGCCGTGCCAGCATGCCACAAGTGGAGGGGGGGGGGGGGGGGGGGGGGCGTACCAGAGTGCAAGTAGTGTGTGTGTGTGGGGGGGGGGGGAGCGGCGTGCCAGCACCGCGGCAGGCGGAGGAGTCATTAATTGACGGCGCTGCACAGCTTGTAAACAATGGGCCCAGACCAGCCCCACCCGTCACCCGTCTATTTCAGACACGCTACCTGAAAAACTCTTTTCTTACAACCAGCCTCATCTCTCTATCACTCGACTGGAATCCACCCATACCCCTAACCCGTCTATTTCACACACGCTACCTGAGAAACTCTTTTCTTACACCCAGCCTCGTCTCTCTATCACTCGACTAACAAGGGGCTGCACTGCTATTACTAACAAGGGACAGCACCGCTATTACTAACAAGGGACAGCACCGCTATTACTAACAAGGGACAGCACCGCTATTACTAACAAGGGACAGCACCGCTATTACTAACAAGGGACAGCACCGCTATTACTGACAAGGGACAGCACCGCTATTACTAACAAGGGACAGCACCGCTATTACTAACAAGGGACAGCACCGCTATTACTGACAAGGGACAGCACCGCTATTACTGACAAGGGACAGCACCGCTATTACTGACAAGGGACAGCACCGCTATTACTGACAAGGGACAGCACTGCTATTACTGACAAGGGACAGCACCGCTATTACTTACAAGGGACAGCACCGCTATTACTAACAAGGGACAGCACCGCTATTACTAACAAGGGACAGCACCGCTATTACTAACAAGGGACAGCACCGCTATTACTAACAAGGGACAGCACCGCTATTACTGACAAGGGACAGCACCGCTATTACTAACAAGGGACAGCACCGCTATTACTAACAAGGGACAGCACCGCTATTACTAACAAGGGACAGCACCGCTACTACTAACAAGGGACAGCACCGCTACTACTAACAAGGGAGAGCACCGCTATTACTAACAAGGGACAGCACCGCTATTACTAACAAGGGACAGCACCGCTACTACTAACAAGGGACAGCACCGCTATTACTAACAAGGGACAGCACCGCTATTACTAACAAGGGACAGCACCGCTATTACTGACAAGGGACAGCACCGCTATTACTGACAAGGGACAGCACCGCTATTACTAACAAGGGACAGCACCGCTATTACTGACAAGGGACAGCACCGCTATTACTAACAAGGGACAGCACCGCTATTACTAACAAGGGACAGCACCGCTATTACTGACAAGGGACAGCACCGCTATTACTGACAAGGGACAGCACCGCTATTACTGACAAGGGACAGCACCGCTATTACTGACAAGGGACAGCACTGCACCGCTATTACTGACAAGGGACAGCACTGCACCGCTATTACTGACAAGGGACAGCACCGCTATTACTGACAAGGGACAGCACCGCTATTACTAACAAGGGACAGCACCGCTATTACTGACAAGGGACAGCACCGCTATTACTAACAAGGGACAGCACCGCTATTACTGACAAGGGACAGCACCGCTATTACTAACAAGGGACAGCACCGCTATTACTGACAAGGGACAGCACCGCTATTACTGACAAGGGACAGCACCGCTATTACTAACAA
>NW_027128265.1:10000-30294 GCF_037325665.1 Littorina saxatilis
CCCTGTCTCACCTCTGTCACAGTGTTGTCACAACACATGCTTTCCCTATTTCCTCTTCACATGTCGCCTTCATATTCGTGCGAGTGTAATGTTGTGTCTATCTGGATATGTAGAGAGCGAAAGAGAGAGAGAGACAGAAAGAGAGAGTCAGAGAGAGAGAGAGAGAGAGAGAGAGAGAGAGAGAGAGAGAGAGAGAGAGAAAGAGAGAGTAAGAAAGAGAGTAAGAAAGAGATAGAGAAAGAGAAAGAGAAAGACAGAGAGAGAACGAGAGAGAGAGAAAAAAGAGAGAGACAGAGAGAGAGAGACAGAGAGAGACAGAGACAGAGAGAGACAGAGACAGAGACAGAGACAGAGAGAGAGAGAGAAGACGTGAAGGCTTATAATCTATCCCCACTATGTCTGGTCACACAGCAGGGAGAAAGGAGAAAGAGAGAGAGAAGGCTTATAATCTATCCCCACTAACCCTGGTCACACAGCAGGGAGAAAGGAGAGAGAGAGAGAGAAGGCTTATAATCTATCCCCACTATGTCTGGTCACACAGCAGGGAGAAAGAGACAGAGAGAGAGAGACAGACAGAGAAGACGTGAAGGCTTATAATCTATCCCCACTATGTCTGGTCACACAGCAGGGAGAAAGGAGAAAGAGAGAGAGAGAAGGCTTATAATCTATCCCCACTATGTCTGGTCACACAGCAGGGAGAAAGAGAGAAGGCTTATAATCTATGTCACACAGCAGGGAGAAAGAGAGAAGGCTTATAATCTATGTCACACAGCAGGGAGAAAGAGAGAAGGCTTATAATCTATGTCACACAGCAGGGAGAAAGAGAGAAGGCTTATAATCTATCCCCACTAACCCTGGTCACACAGCAGGGAGAAAGGAGAAAGAGAGAGAGAAGACGAGAAGGCTTATAGTCTATGTCACACAGCAGGGAGAAAGGAGAGAGAGAGACAGGGAGAGAGAGAGAGAGAGAAGGCTTATAGTCTATGTCACACAGCAGGGAGAGAGAGAGAGAAGACGAGAAGGCTTATAGTCTATGTCACACAGCAGGGAGAAAGGAGAGGGAGAGACAGAAGGCTTAATATAGTCTATGTCACACAGCAGGGAGAGAGAGTGAAGGCATAATATAGTCTATGTCACACAGCAGGGAGAAAGGAGAAAGCAGAGACCAACCTGGACCGGCTTCAGCTCGATGTAATCACTGATTGATTCACCCACAGGCATGACAGCACTCGCTTCTGATTGGCTACTACGGTACATCAAGTTCTCCTCATTGGTCACAATAGTTCATCAAGTTTAGCTGATTGGCCAGAATAGTTCATCAAGTTTCGCTGATTGGCCAGAATAGTTCATCAAGTTTTGCTGATTAACCAGAATAGTTCATCAAGTTTCGCTGATTGGCTACAACGATACATCAAGGTCTCCTCATTGGCTACAACGATACATCAAGGTCTCCTCATTGGCTACAACGATACATCAAGGTCTCCTCATTGGCTACAACGATACATCAAGGTCTCCTCATTGGCTACAAGGATACATCAAGGTCTCCTCATTGGCTACAACGATACATCAAGGTCTCCTCATTGGCTACAACGATACATCAAGGTCTCCTCATTGGCTACAACGATACATCAAGGTCTCCTCATTGGCCAGAACAGTACATCAAGCACGGTTGATTTGCTACAATACTCAATAGTATCAATTTTTGCAGCTTGGCTGGACCAGTAACTCAATTTATGGCGACATCGTGAATGTTGTGTCAAGTTGTGGTGACTAGCTAGATTAGTACATCAAGTTCTGCTATTTTGTACTAACACACACTCGATGATGTCTTAACAAATATGCAGTGGAAGGTGTCTTAACACACACACACACACACACACATACACACACACACACACACGCACACATACACACACACACACATACACACATATACGCACACACACACACACACACACACACATTCACACACACACACACCCCACACAAGCACAACCCCCCCCCCCGCCGCCCCACACACACACACCTGAGACAGAGACTTTCACCCATGCAACACGGGAAGCTGCTTCGTGAAGAAAACACCACACGCAAACAACAACAACAATAACACCAGTGTGGTCTTTGCCACAGTGAGACTGGGTCAGCAGTGAACGCACAGCATGGTTACACATGCAACAGTTGGCACTCCAGCCTGTGCCCACCACCCACACCTCCCGCGTTTTCACCTGGCCCCGTGCTGCAGGTACAGGTGTGCACCGCCTTGCAGAGAGCCGTCACACAGGTGCTTGTCAAGCTGTTGGACAGGTACACACAGTAAGAGAGAGTGCAGCAGCTCAGCGGCGGCTGGCTTGTCTTTCTTTCTTTCTTTATTTGGTGTTTAACGTCGTTTTCAACCATTCAAGGTTATATCGCGACGGGGGGGGGGGGGGGGGGGGGGATGGGATAGAGCCACTTCTCAATTGTTTCTTGTTCACAAAAGCACTAATCAAACATTAATATTGCTCCAGGGGCTTGCAACGAAGTACAATATATAATATATATTACCTTACTGGGAGAATGCAAGTTTCCAGTACAAAGGACTTAACATTTCTTACATACTGCTTGACTAAAATCTTTACAAACATTGACTATATTCTATACAAGAAACACTTAACAAGGGTAAAAGGAGAAACAGAATCCGTTAGTCGCCTCTTACGACATGCTGGGGAGCATCGGGTAAATTCTTTCTCGTCCCAACCAATATATATGGGACTCCCCCTAACCCTAATTCTCGTCCCAACCAATATATAAATAATATAGCCAGCCAAAACACAATCCACTGGCTACCACTGCAGAGCTATTTAGCCAGCCAAAACACAATCTACTGGCTACCACTGCAGAGCTATGTAGTCAGCCCCCCAGCCAAAACACAATCTACTGGCTACCACTGCAGAGCTATTTAGCCAGCCCCCCAGCCAAAACACAATCCACTGGCTACCACTGCAGAGCTATTTAGCCAGCCAGCCAGTCAAAACACAATCCACTGGCTACCACTGCAGAGCTATTTAGCCAGCCAGCCAGCCAAAACACAATCCACTGGCTACCACTGCAGAGCTATTTAGCCAGTCAAAACACAATCCACTGGCTACCACTGCAGAGCTATTTAGCCAGCCAGCCAGCCAAAACACAATAAACTGGCTACCACTGCATAGCTATTTAGCCAGCCCCCCAGCCAAAACACAATCCACTGGCTACCACTGCAGAGCTATGTAGCCAGCCAAAACACAATCTACTGGCTACCACTGCAGAGCTATTTAGCCAGCCCCCCAGCCAAAACACAATCCACTGGCTACCACTGCAGAGCTATTTAGCCAGCCAAAACACAATCCACTGGCTACCACTGCAGAGCTATTTAGCCAGCCAGCCAGCCAAAACACAATCCACTGGCTACCACTGCAGAGCTATGTAGCCAGCCAAAACACAATCTACTGGCTACCACTGCAGAGCTATTTAGCCAGCCCCCCAGCCAAAACACAATCCACTGGCTACCACTGCAGAGCTATATAGCCAGCCACTCAAAACACAATCCACTGGCTACCACTGCAGAGCTATGTAGCCAGCCAAAACACAATCTACTGGCTACCACTGCAGAGCTATTTAGCCAGCCCCCCAGCCAAAACACAATCCACTGGCTACCACTGCAGAGCTATTTAGCCAGCCCCCCAGCCAAAACACAATCCACTGGCTACCACTGCAGAGCTATTTAGCCAGCCCCCCAGTCAAAACACAATCCACTGGCTACCACTGCAGAGCTATTTAGCCAGCCCCCCAGTCAAAACACAATCCACTGGCTACCACTGCAGAGCTATGTAGCCAGCCCCCCAGCCAAAACACAATCCACTGGCTACCACTGCAGAGCTATATAGCCAGCCAGCCAGCCAAAACACAATCCACTGGCTACCACTGCAGATCTATATAGCCAGCCCCCCAGCCAAAACACAATCCACTGGCTACCACTGCAGAGCTATGTAGCCAGCCCCCCAGCCAAAACACAATCCACTGGCTACCACTGCAGAGCTATATAGCCAGCCCCCCAGCCAAAACACAATCCACTGGCTACCACTGCAGAGCTATGAAGCCAGCCCCCCAGCCAAATCACAATCCACTGGGTGCCACTGCAGAGCTATATAGCCAGCCCCCCAGCCAAAACACAATCCACTGGCTACCACTGCAGAGCTATTTAGCCAGCCAGCCAGCCAAAACACAATCCACTGGCTACCACTGCAGAGCTATGTAGCCAGCCAAAACACAATCTACTGGCTACCACTGCAGAGCTATTTAGCCAGCCCCCCAGCCAAAACACAATCCACTGGCTACCACTGCAGAGCTATTTAGCCAGCCAAAACACAATCCACTGGCTACCACTGCAGAGCTATGTAGCCAGCCAAAACACAATCTACTGGCTACCACTGCAGAGCTATTTAGCCAGCCCCCCAGCCAAAACACAATCCACTGGCTACCACTGCAGAGCTATTTAGCCAGCCCCCCAGCCAAAACACAATCCACTGGCTACCACTGCAGAGCTATTTAGCCAGCCCCCCAGTCAAAACACAATCCACTGGCTACCACTGCAGAGCTATTTAGCCAGCCCCCCAGTCAAAACACAATCCACTGGCTACCACTGCAGAGCTATGTAGCCAGCCCCCCAGCCAAAACACAATCCACTGGCTACCACTGCAGAGCTATATAGCCAGCCAGCCAGCCAAAACACAATCCACTGGCTACCACTGCAGATCTATATAGCCAGCCCCCCAGCCATAACACAATCCACTGGCTACCACTGCAGAGCTATGTAGCCAGCCCCCCAGCCAAAACACAATCCACTGGCTACCACTGCAGAGCTATATAGCCAGCCCCCCAGCCAAAACACAATCCACTGGCTACCACTGCAGAGCTATGCAGCCAGCCCCCCAGCCAAATCACAATCCACTGGGTGCCACTGCAGAGCTATATAGCCAGCCCCCCAGCCAAAACACAATCCACTGGCTACCACTGCAGAGCTATGTAGTCAGCCCCCCAGCCAAAACACAATCCACTGGGTGCCACTGCAGAGCTATATAGCCAGCCCCCCAGCCAAAACACAATCCACTGGCTACCACTGCAGAGCTATGTAGCCAGCCAGCCAGTCAAAACACAATCCACTGGCTACCACTACAGAGCTTTATAGCCAGCCCTCCAGCCAAAACACAATCCACTGGCTACCCCTGCAGAGCTATGTAGCCAGCCCCCCCAGCCAAAACACAATCCACTGGGTGCCACTGCAGAGCTATATAGCCAGCCAGCCAGTCAAAACACAATCCACTGGGTGCCACTGCAGAGCTATATAGCCAGCCAGCCAGTCAAAACACAATCCACTGGCTACCACTGCAGTGCTATATAGCCAGCCAGCCAGTCAAAACACAATCCACTGGGTGCCACTGCAGATGTCTGAAAATAGCCAGCCAACCAGCCAGCCAAGACTGACATCACCGGGTGCCACAGCAGAAATGTGCAGACAGCAGCAGTGCCAGGTTGCGGTACCGCTGAGCTAGCGGGGTCAAGATGTTGCACACTGCACACACCTCACTGTGGCACCAGCTCACCTGTCTGTTGCACACCTGTCTGTTGCACACCTGTCTCAGCACACCTGTAGCACTCAAAGGTCGGTAGGGAACACCAAGAGCCTCTCGATTCATCCCATAAATTGTTGTACACTGCACAGAGCTCTCCCTCTCTGTCTCTGTCCCTCTCTCACACACACACACACACACACACACACACACACACACACACACACACACACACACACACACACACACACACACACTTGTCAAGACACCTTCCGCATAGCAGTCTCATTCACTAAAACACAACCGGTCTGATAAAAAAAAACTCCCATACATATGCTATCATTCTTATCTCACATATATCTATCCATCCATTCTTATCCGACACAGCTAGCCTACCATTCTTATCCGACACAGCTATCCAACCATTCTTATCCGACACATCTATCCTATCAGTCTTATTCGACACAGCTATCAAACCATTCTTATTCGACACAGCTATCCAACCATTCTTATATGACACAGCTATCCAAACATTCTTATCCGACACAGCTATTCCTACCATTCTTATCCAACACAGCTATCCAATCATTCTTATCGGACACAGCTATTCTACCATTCTTATCCAACACAGCTATCCAATCATTCTTATCCGACACAGCTATCCTACCATTCTTATCCAACACAGCTATCCTACCATTCTTATCCAACACAGCTATCCTACCATTTTTATCTGAGTCAGCTATCCTATCAGTCTTATCCGACACAGCTATCCTACCATTCTTATCCGACACAGCTATCCAACCATTCTTATCCGACACAGCTATCCTATCAGTTTTATGTGACACAGCTATCATGTCAGTTTTATCCGACACAGCTATCCAACCATTCTTATCCGACACAGCTATCCTATCAGTCTTTACTCACACAACTATACCATGCGATCAGACTCATCTTACACATTTATCCTATCAAAAGTTTTACCACATGGTGGAGAAACAGCTATCCGATCATAATTATCACGCTATCTTACGTGTCACTAGTCTATCCTAGCAGTCCTATGTGCAGCTATCCAAATCCAAAATATATCCTATCATTCGTATCTCACACGGCTATCCTATGATTCTTATTTCACACGGCTATCCTGTCACTCATTGCACAAAACTATAATAGTCTAATCTCCCCTTGTGAAAACTATCACATCTATTCAAAAGATCTAATACCTAGTGCTACCTCACACAATTATCTTATCAACGTGTTAGATCACACAACTATGTTATCTAAGTCTTATCTCGCACAACTATTTGATTTCAATCCTATCTCACACAAGTATGTTGTTATCTAAGTCCTATCTGGCACAACTATTTGATTTAAATCCTATCTCACACAACTATTTATCGAAGTCCCATCTGGCACAACTATTTGATTTAAATCTTATCTCACACAAGTATTGTATCTAACTTTTTAGTGTTATTTCACATCACTACCCTTTCAGCTATATCTCACACAACTATCTTACCATGCTGTTAGAAAACTCACACAACTGTCTTACCATAATGTTAGAAAACTCACACAACTATCTTACCATGCTGTTAGAAAACTCACACAACTATCCGATTTCATCAGCTGAATTACTCGCAGCCATGCATTCTTATATAACCCTGCTATTCTGGGTATAGGTGAATATATCACACAACTACACCGTGTTATAGGTGAATGTATCACACACTACACCTTGTTATAGGTGAATATAGCACACAACTACACCGTGTTATAGGTAAATATATCACACACTACACCGTCTTACTATAGGTGAATGTATCACACTTTCACACCCGAGTCACAACACAATCCTGGGACACTGCACTGTGGTACTCCTCAGTACTCCTCGGCAAACCGAACCAACACAACTCCGACCTGTATCACAGTGTGGCGACCTGTATCACAGTGTGGCGACCATACGGTCCACGAGAGTAATCCTGCAGCAGTGTGTGTAGTGTCGTGTCGTGTATCGTAGTACTGTGTAACAATACGGCCCAGTAGGGTAACCCTGCAGCAGCGTGTGTCGTGTCGTGTAGTACTAACACTGTGCAGCACTGTAATATGTGTCACAATAGGCCCAGCAGTGGGAGATGGCGTGCAGCATGTATCCAGCAGTGTGATATGGCGTGCAGCATGTATCCAGCAGTGTGATATGGCGTGAAGCAGCGTGTGTCGTGTCGTGTAGTACTAGCACTGTGTAACAATACGGCCCAGTAGGGTAACCCTGCAGCAGCGTGTGTCGTGTCGTGTAGTACTAGCACTGTGCAGCACTGTAATATGTGTCACAATAGGCCCAGCAGTGGCGTGCAGCATGTATCCAGCAGTGTGATATGGCGTGAAGCATGTATGCAGCACACAGGACGGTCCCGTGAAGTGTGGCACAGTGGTGCAGGGAGGGAGCTCACGGCGCGGCGTTATTCACTGCTAGCCGTTATTTGCAATCGATACAGCGACACTGCCAGCTGTACAGTACACTCAGCACGCCAGGTATACCATTGTCAGGGGGATGTTTCCATACACCTACCCGTCATTACTGTGTGTAGGCTGCGAGAGGGGACGGAGACAGAGAGAGAGTGAGAGAGAGAGTGAGAGAGACAGAGAGAGAGTGACAGAGAGAGCGACAGAGACAGAGAGAGAGTGAGAAAGACAGAGAGAGACAGAGACCAAGCCTAAGAGAGAGACACAAAAGATACACACAGAGAGACAGAGACAGAGAGATAGAGAGAGACAGACAGAGACAGAGAGTGGGGGGGGGGGGGGGGCAGATAACTATGGAGGACAATCTTTTTGTAATAAAATCAGAATATGTGAATCGGTTGGACAGACAGTGATCAGCAAGCTTCATGTCTCTCTAATCTGGTGGTGGCGCTAATATTCCCCCTCAACCTCCCTCCTCCTCTTCTCCACCCCCCCCCCCCCCCCCCACAAATCACACATCTACCTACCTATAACCAGACAAACATTTGAACAGAACACAGAGTCCCAGCACTAGCAGTACAGTACACGTGCACGCGACACCGAGCACAATAACGACGCAAGAATGGATTTCTGTGTGTGTTGAGGGGGAGGGGAGAGGGTGGTAAAACGAACAGAACGGATGGCGGAGGGGGGGGGGGGGGGGGCTCGTGGTTTTTTTTAATCCACAAAGCATTGACTGTTGGGGTGGGCAGGGAGAACCATACGAGGGGAGGGAGGGGGGGGGCAATAGCCAGGGGGCGGGGGAGACAGGTAACACGTGGTGTGCTGGGGGCGCGGGCTGATCGATGAGTCGTGCAACAGGTGTGGGGATCCTCACTGGCCCAACTCCCTGTCTCTTCTATGTCTCTCTCTCTCTGTCTCTCTCTCTCTCTGTCTCTCTCTCTCTCTCTCTCTCTCTCTCTCTCCCTGTCTGTGCTGTCTCTCTCTCTCTCTCTGTCTCTCTCTGTCTCTGTCTCTCTCTCTCCCTGTCTGTGCTGTCTCTCTCTCTCTCTCTGTCTCTCTCTGTCTCTGTCTCTGTCTGTGCTGTCTCTCTCTCTCTCTCTCTGTCTCTCTCTGTCTCTGTCTCTCTGTCTCTCTCTCTGTCTCTCTCTTTCCCTCTGTCTGTCTCTCTCTCTCTCTGTCTGTCTCTCTCTCTCTGTCTGTCTTTCTCTCTCTCTCTGTCTGTCTCTCTCACTCTCACTCAGACACTCCTCACTCACTCTCTCTCTCTCTCTCCCTGCTCTCTGTCTCTCTCTTTGCCCTTCTCTCTCTCTATGTCTCTCTTTATCTCTCCTTATCTTTGTCTGTATCTCTTCTCTGTCTCTCTCTGCCTCTATGCCTCTCTCTTTATCTCTCTGTCTGAGTGTCTCTCTCTCTCTGTCTCTGACTCTCTCCATCTCTGTCTCTCTCCATCTCTGTCTCTGACTCTCTCCATCTCTGTCTCTCTCTTAAACACACACACACACACACACACACACACACACACACACACACACACACACACACACACACACACACACACACACACACACACATAAAGAGAAACACACAGGACAGAGACGTAAAGAGAGACAGGACAGAGACGTAAAGAGACACACAGGACAGAGACGTAAAGAGACACACAGGACAGAGACGTAAAGAGACACACAGGACAGAGACGTAAAGAGACACACAGGACAGAGACGTAAAGAGAGACACAGGACAGAGACGTAAAGAGAGACACAGGACAGAGACGTAAAGACACACAGGACAGAGACGTAAAGAGACACACAGGACAGAGACGTAAAGAGAGAGACACAGGACAGAGACGTAAAGAGACACACAGGACAGAGACGTAAAGAGACACAGGACAGAGACGTAAAGAGACACAGGACAGAGACGTAAAGAGAGACACAGGACAGAGACGTAAAGAGACACACAGGACAGAGACGTAAAGAGACACACAGGACAGAGACGTAAAGACACAGGACAGAGACGTAAAGAGACACAGGACAGAGACGTAAAGAGAGACACACAGGACAGAGACGTAAAGAGACACAGGACAGAGACGTAAAGAGACACAGGACAGAGACGTAAAGAGACACAGGACAGAGACGTAAAGAGACACACAGGACAGAGACGTAAAGAGACACACAGGACAGAGACGTAAAGAGACACAGGACAGAGACGTAAAGAGACACAGGACAGAGACGTAAAGAGACACACAGGACAGAGACGTAAAGAGACACACAGGACAGAGACGTAAAGAGACACAGGACAGAGACGTAAAGAGACACACAGGACAGAGACGTAAAGAGACACACAGGACAGAGACGTAAAGAGACACAGGACAGAGACGTAAAGAGAGACACAGGACAGAGACGTAAAGAGACACAGGACAGAGACGTAAAGAGAGACAGGACAGAGACGTAAAGAGACACACAGGACAGAGACGTAAAGAGACACACAGGACAGAGACGTAAAGAGACACAGGACAGAGACGTAAAGAGACACACAGGACAGAGACGTAAAGAGAGACAGGACAGAGACGTAAAGAGAGACACAGGACAGAGACGTAAAGAGAGACACAGGACAGAGACGTAAAGAGACACACAGGACAGAGACGTAAAGAGAGACACAGGACAGAGACGTAAAGAGAGACACAGGACAGAGACGTAAAGAGACACAGGACAGAGACGTAAAGAGAGACACACAGGACAGAGACGTAAAGACACACAGGACAGAGACGTAAAGAGAGACAGGACAGAGACGTAAAGAGACACACAGGACAGAGACGTAAAGAGACACAGGACAGAGACGTAAAGAGAGACAGGACAGAGACGTAAAGAGACACAGGACAGAGACGTAAAGACACACAGGACAGAGACGTAAAGAGACACACAGGACAGAGACGTAAAGAGATACACAGGACAGAGACGTAAAGAGACACACAGGACAGAGACGTAAAGAGACACACAGGACAGAGACGTAAAGAGACACACAGGACAGAGACGTAAAGAGACACACAGGACAGAGACGTAAAGAGAGACACAGGACAGAGACGTAAAGAGACACAGGACAGAGACGTAAAGAGACACAGGACAGAGACGTAAAGAGACACACAGGACAGAGACGTAAAGAGAGACACACAGGACAGAGACGTAAAGAGACACAGGACAGAGACGTAAAGAGACACACAGGACAGAGACGTAAAGAGAGACACACAGGACAGAGACGTAAAGAGAGACACAGGACAGAGACGTAAAGAGAGACAGGACAGAGACGTAAAGAGAGACACAGGACAGAGACGTAAAGAGAGACACAGGACAGAGACGTAAAGAGACACAGGACAGAGACGTAAAGAGAGACACAGGACAGAGACGTAAAGAGACACAGGACAGAGACGTAAAGAGAGACAGGACAGAGACGTAAAGAGAGACAGGACAGAGACGTAAAGAGAGAGTCACAGGACAGAGACGTAAAGAGAGAGACACAGGACAGAGACGTAAAGAGACACAGGACAGAGACGTAAAGAGACACAGGACAGAGACGTAAAGAGAGACACAGGACAGAGACGTAAAGAGACACACAGGACAAAGACGTAAAGAGAGAGACACAGGACAGAGACGTAAAGAGACACACAGGACAGAGACGTAAAGAGAGAGACACAGGACAGAGACGTAAAGAGACACAGGACAGAGACGTAAAGAGACACACAGGACAGAGACGTAAAGAGACACAGGACAGAGACGTAAAGAGACACACAGGACAGAGACGTAAAGAGACACACAGGACAGAGACGTAAAGAGAGACACAGGACAGAGACGTAAAGAGACACACAGGACAGAGACGTAAAGAGACAGGACAGAGACGTAAAGAGACAGGACAGAGACGTAAAGAGACACACAGGACAGAGACGTAAAGAGACACACAGGACAGAGACGTAAAGAGACACACAGGACAGAGACGTAAAGAGACACACAGGACAGAGACGTAAAGAGACAGGACAGAGACGTAAAGAGACACACAGGACAGAGACGTAAAGAGAGACAGGACAGAGACGTAAAGAGAGACAGGACAGAGACGTAAAGAGACACAGGACAGAGACGTAAAGAGAGAGACAGGACAGAGACGTAAAGAGACACAGGACAGAGACGTAAAGAGACACACAGGACAGAGACGTAAAGAGACACAGGACAGAGACGTAAAGAGAGAGACACAGGACAGAGACGTAAAGAGACACAGGACAGAGACGTAAAGAGACACAGGACAGAGACGTAAAGAGAGACAGGACAGAGACACAGGACAGAGACGTAAAGAGACACAGGACAGAGACGTAAAGAGAGAGACAGGACAGAGACGTAAAGAGACACAGGACAGAGACGTAAAGAGACACAGGACAGAGACGTAAAGAGAGACACAGGACAGAGACGTAAAGAGAGAGACAGGACAAAGACGTAAACAGAGACACAGGACAGAGAATTAAAGAGAGACACAGGACAGAGACGTAAAGAGAGAGACACAGGACAAAGACGTAAAGAGAGAGACAGGACAAAGACGTAAAGAGAGACACACAGGACAAAGACGTAAAGAGAGACACACAGGACAAAGACGTAAAGAGAGAGACAGGACAGAGAATTAAAGAGAGACACAGGACAGAGACGTAAAGAGAGACACAGGACAGAGACGTAAAGAGACACAGGACAGAGACGTAAAGAGAGAGACAGGACAGAGACGTAAAGAGAGACACAGGACAGAGACGTAAAGAGAGACAGGACAGAGACGTAAAGAGAGACACAGGACAGAGACGTAAAGATACACACAGGACAGAGACGTAAAGAGACACAGGACAGAGACGTAAAGAGACACAGGACAGAGACGTAAAGAGAGAGACACAGGACAGAGACGTAAAGAGACACACAGGACAGAGACGTAAAGAGACACAGGACAGAGACGTAAAGAGACACAGGACAGAGACGTAAAGACACACAGGACAGAGACGTAAAGAGAGACACAGGACAGAGACGTAAAGAGACACACAGGACAGAGACGTAAAGAGACACACAGGACAGAGACGTAAAGAGACACACAGGACAGAGACGTAAAGAGAGAGACACAGGACAGAGACGTAAAGAGACACACAGGACAGAGACGTAAAGAGACACAGGACAGAGACGTAAAGAGACACACAGGACAGAGACGTAAAGAGAGACACAGGACAGAGACGTAAAGAGAGAGACAGGACAGAGACGTAAAGAGACACAGGACAGAGACGTAAAGAGACACACAGGACAGAGACGTAAAGAGACACAGGACAGAGACGTAAAGAGAGACACAGGACAGAGACGTAAAGAGAGACACAGGACAGAGACGTAAAGAGACACAGGACAGAGACGTAAAGAGAGACACAGGACAGAGACGTAAAGAGACACACAGGACAGAGACGTAAAGAGACACAGGACAGAGACGTAAAGAGAGAGACAGGACAGAGACGTAAAGAGAGACACAGGACAGAGACGTAAAGAGAGACACAGGACAGAGACGTAAAGAGAGACAGGACAGAGACGTAAAGAGAGACACAGGACAGAGACGTAAAGAGAGACAGGACAGAGACGTAAAGAGAGAGACAGAACAGAGACGTAAAGAGAGAGACAGGACAGAGACGTAAAGAGACACAGGACAGAGACGTAAAGAGAGACACACAGGACAGAGACGTAAAGAGAGACACAGGACAGAGACGTAAAGAGACACAGGACAGAGACGTAAAGAGAGACACAGGACAGAGACGTAAAGAGACACACAGGACAGAGACGTAAAGAGACACAGGACAGAGACGTAAAGAGACACAGGACAGAGACGTAAAGAGAGACACAGGACAGAGACGTAAAGAGACACAGGACAGAGACGTAAAGAGACACACAGGACAGAGACGTAAAGAGAGACACAGGACAGAGACGTAAAGAGACACAGGACAGAGACGTAAAGAGACACAGGACAGAGACGTAAAGAGAGACACAGGACAGAGACGTAAAGAGACACACAGGACAGAGACGTAAAGAGACACACAGGACAGAGACGTAAAGAGAGACACAGGACAGAGACGTAAAGAGAGACACAGGACAGAGACGTAAAGAGAGACACAGGACAGAGACGTAAAGAGAGACACACAGGACAGAGACGTAAAGAGAGACACAGGACAGAGACGTAAAGAGACACACAGGACAGAGACGTAAAGAGAGACACAGGACAGAGACGTAAAGAGACACACAGGACAGAGACGTAAAGAGACACACAGGACAGAGACGTAAAGAGAGACACAGGACAGAGACGTAAAGAGACACAGGACAGAGACGTAAAGAGACACAGGACAGAGACGTAAAGAGACACAGGACAGAGACGTAAAGAGACACAGGACAGAGAAGTAAAGAGAGACACAGGACAGAGACGTAAAGACACACAGGACAGAGACGTAAAGAGAGACACAGGACAGAGACGTAAAGAGACACAGGACAGAGACGTAAAGAGACACACAGGACAGAGACGTAAAGACACACAGGACAGAGACGTAAAGAGAGACACAGGACAGAGACGTAAAGAGACACAGGACAGAGACGTAAAGAGACACAGGACAGAGACGTAAAGAGACACAGGACAGAGACGTAAAGAGACACAGGACAGAGACGTAAAGAGAGACACAGGACAGAGACGTAAAGAGACACAGGACAGAGACGTAAAGAGAGACACAGGACAGAGACGTAAAGAGAGACACAGGACAGAGACGTAAAGAGACACAGGACAGAGACGTAAAGAGACACACAGGACAGAGACGTAAAGAGAGACACAGGACAGAGACGTAAAGAGAGACACAGGACAGAGACGTAAAGAGAGACACAGGACAGAGACGTAAAGAGACACAGGACAGAGACGTAAAGAGAGAGACACAGGACAGAGACGTAAAGAGACACAGGACAGAGACGTAAAGAGAGACAGGACAGAGACGTAAAGAGAGACACAGGACAGAGACATAAAGAGACACACAGGACAGAGACGTAAAGAGACACAGGACAGAGACGTAAAGAGAGACACAGGACAGAGACGTAAAGAGAGACACACAGGACAGAGACGTAAAGAGACACACAGGACAGAGACGTAAAGAGACACAGGACAGAGACGTAAAGAGAGACACAGGACAGAGACGTAAAGAGACACACAGGACAGAGACGTAAAGAGACACAGGACAGAGACGTAAAGAGACACAGGACAGAGACGTAAAGAGACACAGGACAGAGACGTAAAGAGACACAGGACAGAGACGTAAAGAGAGAGACACAGGACAGAGACGTAAAGAGACACAGGACAGAGACGTAAAGAGACACACAGGACAGAGACGTAAAGAGACACAGGACAGAGACGTAAAGAGACACAGGACAGAGACGTAAAGAGAGACACAGGACAGAGACGTAAAGAGAGACACAGGACAGAGACGTAAAGAGACACAGGACAGAGACGTAAAGAGACACAGGACAGAGACGTAAAGAGACACAGGACAGAGACGTAAAGAGACACAGGACAGAGACGTAAAGAGAGACACAGGACAGAGACGTAAAGAGACACAGGACAGAGACGTAAAGAGAGACACAGGACAGAGACGTAAAGAGAGAGACACAGGACAGAGACGTAAAGAGAGAGACACAGGACAGAGACGTAAAGAGAGACACAGGACAGAGACGTAAAGAGAGAGACACAGGACAGAGAATTAAAGAGAGACACACAGGACAGAGAGACACAGGACAGAGAATTAAAGAGAGACACACAGGACAGAGAGACACAGGACAGAGAATTAAAGAGAGACACACAGGACAAAGACGTAAAGAGAGACACACAGGACAAAGACGTAAAGAGAGAGACAGGACAAAGACGTAAAGAGAGAGACACAGGACAAAGACGTAAAGAGAGAGACACAGGACAGAGAATTAAAGAGAGAGACAGGACAGAGAATTAAAGAGAGAGAGACAGCAATTGGAATAGGCTGGTTCGTGTCTCATAACGGGAGTGAGGATGTGTATGTGTGTGTGGAGGGGAGGGAGGTAGTCAATACCAATTATAACTCAACAATATTCTTCAGCGAAAAACAGTCCAACACTGAAGGATACCTTGACTAACACTGTCCACAATGAGCACTGATGTTATTGATGGCCGCAGGAGCGGACATCTATTGCAATGCGTTCGGAGAGGTGACATGAGTCGTTTGTTACCGTTCTCACGAGATCAGTTGTTGAAACCAACTTTGTTATCTGTGCTGTTCCGGGAATGAGCTGCGCTTTTTTGGATTCCAAACAGTATCATGTCACTGTTGTCCCATTTGCGCTGTTTCGGAAATGAGCTGCACCTCGTCTGTCTGTTTATAGCAACACACACTGTCTGTCACGTACACTCCATGCAACTCTCTCCGTCTCTCCCTCGCTCTGCCTTCGTGTCCTGTGTGTGTATCTGTCTCTCTCTCAATCTTTTTCTCTCTCGAGATCTCATGCGCTCTCTCTCTCTCTCTTGAGTCATTTTCTCTCACCCGTTGTTCATTTATCTGTTTCTCCGTCTCGAGTCACTCTGTCTATCTGTCTGTCTGTCTGTCTGTCTCTCTGTCTGTCTGTCTCTCTGTCTCTGTCTCTCTGTCTCTGTCTCTCTGTCTCTGTCTCTCTCTGGCCGGGGAGGGGAAGGTAGGAGAGGGGTAAGAGAGACGAAAGAGGAAACTGGACAGGGAAAAGTCACTGCCTGAAGCATTCAATAAAGCCAGAAAAAAAGAAAGTACGACATGTAGGTTTTCAATTCATATTTTTGCAAAGTGTGTGTTCGTGGCTGCTTTCATGGGGTGCCTGTATCCTCAGGAATTTGAGGATTTCTTTTATCTCTCTTTTTCTGACACCGTTCATTTGACGTCATTTTTACAGGACCGGTTTTTTTCCTTTCAATTAACCAACCAAGTAAGCCTCCAAGCCAGACAATTGCCAGTACTCACCGAGCTTCCTTTTCTGTTCCTCTTGCTGTCTGTCGGGGGGTACTTGTCGCCCGGCCTGCCCCCTGCCACAGTCAACACCAACGTCATCACACAATACTATGACGTAGTCAATGTTATCACACAATACTATGACGTAGTCAACGTCATCACACAATACTATGACGTAGTCAAGGTCATCACACAATACTATGACGTAGTCAATGTTATCACACAATACTATGACGTATTCAAGGTCGTTACACAATACTATGACGTAGTCAAGGTCATCACACAATACTACCACGAACAATACTCTTACATACGTACATACATATATATACATGTATACAGAGTGCAAAATCACATAAACCATTATGTACACAATACAAATACAACAATGTTATGCAGACCTGTTTACCCCTAAAACATTGCATGTGTATTTTCTGGGAGCAAAATGAGGCAAATGTGTAGTTTTGTAATTGAATGTGTAGAATTTCTCGTCGACCTATCACAACAACAAGAACAATGATTGCTACTTTTTACCACATGTATTGATTGACTGACGGAAAAATGGGAATTGCAGACAGTGCAATGAGCATGATGTTTTCCTTTCCGCGAAGACAAGGCATGGGTAGTCCTGATGATATTTTGGCAGAAAGACTTGGTTCGGCGCATTGCTCGTCTTTTTCTTTTTGGTCGGTGGCCTTTCGGAGTCATTTTCTTCACAGTTCTCATCTTCACTTTCGTGTGCTCTGCGTTCAGCCATTGTGTCGAAACGCCTGCATGGTTTGGCAGTAACGCTTTCAGTTGTGCCCGGCATTTGCTTGGAGAAGCCTATTCGGCATAAACAAGCTACAACGCAACGCCCGTGGGCGCTTTACGCAGCAAACGACTGCTGGCCGAAAACATGGATTGGAAAATAGATCAGTCAAGGGAGATTAAGAAAATTACGGATTGTGATATGCGTAGCCGAAACAATACCGTTTGCGTGCAGGGACGGGGCGGTGTGAGAGCCCAACGGGACAAGGAACAGGTGTAAAGACGGAAAAAAAAAGAAAAAAAAATTGTTTTTTTTTGTGTTTTTTTTTTAAATACCGTTTGCGTAGAAAACGACAGACTTGCGTAGTTGCGTAGTATATTATTCAAATTCGTAGTTTACTACGCTCAATGTGTAGTGTAAACAGGTCTGGTTATGGTAAGCTATCAAGTTACAAAAATGATTAAATTTAAAAAATCTGTACTGAAATATAAACTGTACAATTTTGGTGAACACTTTGTGTGTGCGTGCGTCTGTGTGTGTGTGTGTGTGTGTGCGATTACTAACCTCTGCCCGGATCGTCCATGGCGGGGGGTCTCTTGTTGTAGTTGTAGAACGGGGAGCACGTGGTCTTGCCGCCAGACAGGTCAGGTGACATGGGTGCCCCCATCCCGCCTCCCATCAAGCCCTGAAACAGTCAACAGTCGTCAGTCAGACATCAGTCAGACAGACATCAGTCAGACATCAGTCAGTCGTCAGTCAAACATCAGTCAGACTTCAGTCAGACATCAGTCAGACATCAGTCAGACATCAGTCAGTCGTCAGTCAAACATCAGTCAAACTTCAGTCATTTTCTTCTTCTTCGGCGTTCCAGAAACTTCAGTCAAACATCAGTCAGACTTCAGTCAGACATCAGTCAAACATCAGTCAGACATCAGTCAGACTTCAGTCAGACATCAGTCAAACAGTCAGACAGACATCAGTCAAACATCAGTTAAACAGAGAAAGACAGAGAGTGAGAGAGGAAGGGAGAGAGGGAGGAATTCAGAGAGAGAGAGAGAGAGAGAGAGAGAGAGAGAGAGAGAGAGAGAGAGAGAATAAGAAAGAGAGAACAAAAGAGAGAGAGATAACAAAAGAGAGAGAGAGAGAACCAAAGAGAGAGAGAGAGAGAACAAAAGAGAGAGAGAGAGAATAAGAAAGAGAGAACAAAAGAGAGGAGAGAGAACAAAAGAGAGAGAGAGAGAACAAAAGAGAGAGAGAGAACAAAAGAGAGAGAGAGAGAACAAAAGAGAGAGAGAGAACAAAAGAGAGAGAGAGAGAGAGAGAATAAGAAAGAGAGAACAAAAGAGAGAGAGAGAACAAAAGAGAGAGAGAGAGAACAAAAGAGAGAGAGAGAGAGAACAAAAGAGAGAGAGAGAACAAAAGAGAGAGAGAGAGAATAAGAAAGAGAGAACAAAAGAGAGAGAGAGAACAAAAGAGAGAGAGAGAACAAAAGAGAGAGAGAGAGAATAAGAAAGAGAGAACAAAAGAGAGAGAGAGAACAAAGAGAGAGAGAGAGAGAACAAAAGAGAGAGAGAGAGAGAGAGAGAATAAGAAAGAGAGAACAAAAGAGAGAGAGAGAACAAAAGAGAGAGAGAGAGAGAGAGAGAGAATAAGAAAGAGAGAACAAAAGAGAGAGAGAGAGAATAAGAAAGAGAGAACAAAAGAGAGAGAGAGAACAAAAGAGAGAGAGAGAGAACAAAAAAGAGAGAGAGAGAGAGAAAAAAGAGAGAGAGAGAACAAAAGAGAGAGAGAGAGAGAGAGAACAAAAGAGAGAGAGAGAACAAAAGAGAGAGAGAGAACAAAAAGAGAGAGAGAGAGAGAGAATAAGAAAGAGAGAACAAAAGAGAGAGAGAGAAAAAAAGAGAGAGAGAGAACAAAAGAGAGAGAGAGAATAAGAAAGAGAGAGAGAGAACAAAAGAGAGAGAGAGAGAGAGAGAACAAAAGAGAGAGAGAGAACAAAGAGAGAGAGAGAACAAAAGAGAGAGAGAGAACAAAAGAGAGAGAGAGAGAGAGAGAAACAAAAGAGAGAGAGAGAACAAAAGAGAGAGAGAGAGAGAACAAAAGAGAGAGAGAGAGAATAAGAAAGAGAGAACAAAAGAGAGAGAGAGAGAACAAAAGAGAGAGAGAACAAAAGAGAGAGAGAGAACAAAAGAGAGAGAGAGAGAGAGAGAATAAGAAAGACGAGAACAAAAGAGAGAGAGAGAACAAAGAGAGAGAGGAGAACAAAAGAGAGAGAGAGAGAATAAGAAAGAGAGAACAAAAGAGAGAGAGAGAACAAAAGAGAGAGAGAGAGAACAAAAGAGAGAGAGAGAACAAAAGAGAGAGAGAGAGAATAAGAAAGAGAGAACAAAAGAGAGAGAGAGAACAAAAGAGAGAGAGAGAACAAAAGAGAGAGAGAGAACAAAAGAGAGAGAGAGAGAATAAGAAAGAGAGAACAAAA
>NW_027128266.1:0-34850 GCF_037325665.1 Littorina saxatilis
AAAGTTGGATGAAACTTAGTCTCAATCAAAAGGTACTTTACAAAATAGGAAGGAAGTGGAGACAGGGCACTGAATTTGAGCCAATCATGTAGTCCCTTTCAGCAGCTTCCGGTCTGTGTGGTTGCTACAGATCTCTGTTCCATGTGCCGCTGGAAAGAATCGAATCAGAATGGTAAGAAATGTCATTCGATCATTTAGAGTTTAGATTATTCTATTTTTCGTGGAATGATTGACTAATTGTGCTTCGTGATTAAGCATACATAAATAATTTGGTCATTAGTAATCGAGGAAAAAGACTCGTCGTCCTTGAAAATGTGCATCAAAGATGGCCGCCGCTTTTTGTTTGTTGATGGGAAAACCATGCTTGATAGTTGATAGTTTGTTTTTTTTAAGTATATTTACAGTTCATTCTGTTCATTCCGTAACTTCAAAGATTTCGAAAATGACTTGTTAAGCTCACATTGGGCAGGTTCTGCAAAATTGGAGGCTCTAACTAGTGAATTCTGAGCTATGACTCATGAGTGAATTTAATCAATGCACTAAAGTTCAACTTCAAGCATTAGCAAGCATGGGCGATTGAGTGAGGGGAGGGGGGGGGGGGGTTGTGGTGGGTCTGGGGGGGGGGGGGGGTCTTCTTCTTCTTCGTCGTTCATGGGCTTAGACTCCCACGTTCACTCATGGTTTTAGCACGAGTGGATTTGTACGTGTATGACCGTTTTTACCCCGCCATTCAGGCAGCATACGCCGATTTCGGGGGAGGCATGCTAGGTATTTTCGTGTTTCTATAACCCACCGAACTCTGACATGGATTACAGGATCTTTTCCGTGCGCACTTGGTCTTGTGCTTGCGTGTACACACGAAGGGGGTTAAGTCACTAGCAGGTCTGCACATAAGTTGACCTGGGAGATCGAAAAAATCTCCACTCTTAACCCACCAGGCGGCAGCGACCGGGATTCGAACTCAAGACCTCCCGACAGTATTGGCGTTAACCGGTATTTTACCGGTTGAAATGAGAAAATACCGGAACAAAATTGGCTGCCGGTATGACCTACCGGTTGATTTTTAGAACTACCAGGTTTTTTTGTGCTGGTAAAACAACAAAACCAGTACTCCGAGTTGGACTCTTACTGGTTCCAATGACCAGCGTACAGGTTTTTTCTTGACTTTTTGCATCATAAAAGTTTGCGTACCGGTTTGAAAAATACTAGCGCCATCACTGTCCCGATTAGGAGGCCGACGTCTTACCACTGTGCCACTTAGGGGGGGGGGGGGGGTCGACTTTGTGCACATCCAGGTAACCTCAGCTAAGGCAAACAAAACCAGTGCCTTTGTTTACCGAAACCTCAGGGGCTGCCCCCATCCTGTTCAGGCCACTTGTTACAAGGGACTGGTGGGATCGGTCTTGGTGTATGCTTCACCAGTCTGGGACCCACGTCAGAAGGGCCTGTCCGACAGCCTGGAGATGACGCAGCGTCGTTCCGCAAGGAGGATCCTGCACGACTTCAAACCCACCAGTAGTGCAACGGAACTCGTCTCCAGGCTCAAGCTGGCCCCCCTCATACAACGGCGCACCGCGACCAAGGCAACCATGATGTACAAAATCATGAGTGGACTGGTCGAGGCAGTCCCAAGGGAAGGCACACTGACACCGGTCCCAAGATCAACACCAGGGGGCACACCACCAGATCAGACTCCAGGTCCCACAGTCCCGCACAGAACGTCGTTCTTTCAGTCTGTGATCCGCCTCTGGAATAACATCCCCCAAGATGCTGTCAGCGCAGACTCCCCCCCCCCCCCCCCCCCCCCCCCAGGCCTTCAGAACCATCGTCGAGGCCTGGCTCCAAGGTGCGAGCCCATAGGCACCACCTGTCAAAACCCATTCCCTGTCTGTTCCCCCCCCCCCTCCCCTCCCCACTAGATTCATCCCCTCTCCAGCCCCACCCCCTCCCCACCGTAATAAAGTTGGCCAAAAGATTATTGCAACAAATTTCAAACCCAAATTAAACCATTAATTCCTGTGTCATTTAATTAAAACTGTATATGCCAGAGAAGGCTGTTCACTTAACCTTCAGGATCACCTTTTGGATTAAATATTTCTTTTACAGGGATCACGTGACCGCCGCTCAAGTAAGGGTACCCTCAAAATCGACCAGACAAAAACGGAAGAGCCGAATGAAAAATCGACAAAAAATCACAATAGGCAAAACTTTACAACTTTGACATACGAGAAGAAAGTCAAACCAATTATCTACCCTGAACAGATTGTTTTGTTTTGCTACCTTGCTTATTTCGCTTGCTATGCTATTCCTACTGATGCAGGTTTCGATCGCAAGAGCGGTCAAAAACGGAACGTTTTACTTCAATTTTTATGGGTATCATGTCAAAAAGCGCTACATTTTAGCAATGACTAATTGACTTGGTGGATTGCTTTGAAACTTTCAGAATATGTTACCAACATACTAGAGATACTTTTAGAAAGTTTGGATCGTTACGGTTATTTATCCAGATGTGACGCAATGTTTCGGAAAATGTTGTTAAACTTGTCATAGGATTGTTCACTTGTGTCCAAAAAATTCATGACTTTGCATATCTACAGATAAATGATTGATACAGATTCTGTCTAAGTTTCATTTGCGTGTAGCTGCTGGCGTTAATTTGCTAGTCATGCAAACACATGAGGAAAAAATGGAACGTTCACGCTGTTTCGCGCTTACAGCTGTTATCGCTGCGTGCCTCTTAAAACATGCTACGGTCACGCTTGGCTGGGCATCGCTGTGGCACCAGAATCATCACTTAAATATGTAGCGTGTTTACTGGTCCAGCAAATTTGCGTCAGTGCTTACACGCACATAAAACTTTAGCAGTGTGTGTATCAATCATTTTTCTAAAGACATGCAAAGTCATACATTTTTTGGACCCATGGAAACAATCCTATGACGAGATTAAAAACTTCATAACATTTTAACAAACATCTGTAACAATCCATCATTTCGCTCGAAGTATCTCTAGTATGTTGGTAAAATATTCTGAAAGTGTCAAAGCAATCCACCAAATCATTGCTAAAGTGCAGACTTTTTTGTCATGATACCCCTAAAAAATGATGGAAAAAGTCACGTTTTTGACCGCTCTTGCGATCGACACCTGCATCAGTAGGAATAGCATAGCACGCAAAATACGCAAGGTAGCAAAACAAAACAATCTGTTCAGGGTAGATAATTGGTTTGACTTTCTTCTCGTATACATGTCAAAGTTGCAAAGTTTTGCCTATTGTGATTTTTTGTCGATTTTTCATTCGGCTCTTCCGTTTTTGTCTGGTCGATTTTGAGGGTACCCTTACTTGAGCGGCGGTCACGTGATCCCTGTGAAAGAAATATTGAATCCAAATGGTGATCCTGAAGGTTAAGTGAACGGCCTTTTCTGGCATATAAAGTGTCTATAAAATGACACGGGGATTAATGGTTTAATTTGGGTTTGAAATTTGTTGAAATAATTTTTTTGCCAAGTTTAGATCTCCCCCCTCAGGTGTATCAAGTCAGCCTTTGAAAGAATTTACTGATGGTGCTTGCACCACCCTCTCACAGTATACCTATCAGGCAGACCTTTCCAGGCCCGTATTTTTGCTAAGCTACGAAAGTCGGTGTAAGCAATGAGCGTTGATTTGAAAATCTCCCCATAATATCACAATCACATGTGTATAAACGCCCTAATTGTCTGAAACTCATACAATTATCTTCAAAATATAAAAAAAAACATGTATAAAAAAAATAAAAAAATTAATGAAAAGAGAGAGATGCAAAAAATGTGAAATGCACAAAAAGGCAGAGAAACGGAGGGCGGCAAAAATACGAACTAAAATCAGCATAATCACTAATAGTAATACAGTTAATAGTCATGATTATAGGATAAGTTTAAGCCGCATCAGCAGAACAACTCGATCTCTACTAACGGGTCATTCCGTTCACTGTCAGTATCAACTGGCGATATGCCCGAGTGGGGATCAATGCTGGTCGGTGGCTTGGACACTCCCATAGGCCCCGATATTGGGGATATTCTTTCCCTATGATTATTGCCTATCTTCTTGTCCTTCTTTCATAAGTTTATCAGCCCCTTCAAAAAGTTCCAACAGGTTGAAAATTCTGCCGATTAGTATGACTGTTCCTTGTTTGCTTTCGGTCAGAGTAAGTCTGTTCTCGATGCTAAGTCCAATGGGTAAATATGATTATGAGGACTCTGTCCCTCTCCCCCAAGTGCTCACAAAATAAAAGAAAGTAGATACGTAGAGAGCCAAGCGTGGACCTGCAAATGTTTCAAGTTGTGCGACCCCCACTGTGACACTTGGCCTAGGGAAGAAGAGAAGACATAGGGGTGGGAAGTGGATGTAGGAGGGATATATGTATACATATATGAGAGTAAGGAAAGAAGAGAGTCTGAACTTAAAATCAGGATAGTAAGAAAGAAAAATGCCTAATTGATATTACATGGCTGATGGGAAGAGAGAGTAAGGAAGGTGGAAAGATGGAGTAGGGTGGGGGGGCCACCACACTTAATTTCAGACTTCTAGTCAAGTTGGATAAGCCCTACTTTGAAGTGAATGGGAAGGAGAGGGAGGATGTAGAAGGGGTTGGGGGGGGGGGGGATTAGGGTGGAGATCCTGGGCTTGTTGAAGATGTCCAGGGACTCTGCAGAGATACCCCACCCCAACCCCCCCCCCCCCCCCCCCTTATCCTATGGTAACACCAAACAAACCAGGATTAAAAACAAGCCCAGAAAGTGATAAAGAATAGAGGTACAGAAAAGCGTGCTATCTGGTGTAGCGCAACCACTACTGCACTATACTCGTCAATTTTGCTGCCTTTTCCCCAAGCAGGGGACTGACACCCCCCGCGGGTTAGGGGGAAGAATTTACCCGATGCTCCCCAGCATGTCGTAAGAGGCGACTAACGGATTCTGTTTCTCCTTTTACCCTTGTTAAGTGTTTCTTGTATAGAATATAGTCAATTTTTGTACAGATTTTAGTCAAGCAGTATGTAAGAAATGTTAAGTCCTTTGTACTGGAAACTTGCATTCTCCCAGTAAGGTAATATATTGTACTACGTTGCAAGCCCCTGGAGCAAATTTTTGATTAGTGCTTTTGTGAACAAGAAACAATTGACAAGTGGCTCTATCCCATCTCCCCCCTTTCCCCGTCGCGATATAACCTTCGTGGTTGAAAACGACGTTAAACACCAAATAAAGAAAGAAAGGGGACTGACGATGCTATGCGGTCTTGGTTAAAGATAATGCAGTGCGTTTACTTTCATTTTGCGAGTTTGACAGCTTCACTAAATGTAGTGATTTCACCTTAGGTGACTTGTTTCATTTCCCCTGCCTAGTGGCCTATGACCGAGACGGTGCTCTCTGTTTCATTCAAGCAGAATAGCAGCTGCTGAAGTGCTCAATGTGACAACTGACATCAACTTCTCAAAACTTCAGTAGCATTTGATATTGTGGACCAGACAAGCGACCGGCACGGTTGGCCTAGTGGTAAGGCGTCCGCCCCGTGATCGGGAGGTCGTGGGTTCGAACCCCGGCCGGGTCATACCTAAGACTTTAAAATTGGCAATCTAGTGGGTGCTCCGCCTGGCGTCTGGCATTATGGGGTTAGTGCTGGGACTGGTTGGTCCGGTGTCAGAATAATGTGACTGGGTGAGAGAAGCCTGTGTTGCGACTTCTGTCTTGTGTGTGGCGCACGTTAAATGTCAAAGCAGCACCGCCCTGATATGGCCCTTCGTGGTCAGCTGGGCGTTAAGCAAACAAACAAACCAGACAAGCGCAGTCGCATGGTGGTAAGACGTCGGCCTCCTAATCGGGAGGTCGTGAGTTCGAATCCTGGCCGCTGCCGCCCGGTGAGTTAAGAGTGGGGATTTTTCTGATCTCCCAGGTCAACTTGTATGCAGACCTGCTAGTGACTTAACCCCCTTCGTGTTTATACGCAAGCATTAGACCAAGTGCGCACAGAAAAGATCCTGTAAACCATGTCAGAGTACAGTGGGTTAAAGAAACACGAAAATACCCAGCATGCCTGCCCCCGAAATCGGCATATGCCGCCAGTACGGCTGGGTGAAAACGGTCATACACATAAAAATCCACTCGTGTTGCTAAAACATGAGTGAACGTGGGAGTCTAAGCCTATGAACGAAGAAGATGTTGTGGACCTTTCAGTCAATAGTGATAAAGATCAATGCATTAGTGGTAGTAACATTAAGCTTTACGTCCATTCACTTGGTGAGTCCAAATGGAGATTCACCCATTTGGTGTCAGCAATGACCAAGAACAAATCTGGAAAGAGATTGACCACCTGCAAAATGGATTGCAATATTACATTCAGTTTTTCTGGGGGTTTTCATGACATAATGGGCATAACACTGCGTGATCCCATGACAGCATACGACCATGCGTACATTATTTCATTGAGTTTTCTGGTTTTCTCAGGACAAAATGGCCATTCCACTATGCGTGCGCCCTTGTCCTGCCCACGACTTTACTGTACCTGAAGAAGAAAGAGTTTGGGGAAAAGTATGTGATCCAGGATGACATGGTGCAGCCCTTTGAACCTGTGAGTTAAACATTTATTGTCTTTTTTTGGCTGTAACTGGGAGGGTGTTGGTTGTGTAGACTTGCCCTGGTAGTGGTACAGTGACCCCCCAAAAATGCAACCCTCAAAAATGCTAATAACTTCTACATCTGTTGACTGAATCACTGTGAATTTGGATGACATAAACTCTATCCTATGCATGACCCTTCCACAAAGTGGCAATTTTTTTACTTTAAATGTTCTGACTTTTGTGCTAATTAAGACAAGTTGCCAAATTCGGCAATCGACTCAACAGAACAGAATTTTACATTGAACGGTAGCAATTCTTACCTAATTTAAACCTTCCAGACTTTTACCTTTTGGATTATCTGAATGTCTGAGTATACACAAACACTCCCTCCACCCTGTAGATCATCAGTGACCTGAAGAAAAAAGTTATAGCTAGGTTAAGGGCAATCCCTAGACAGGAAAGCTTTCGTGCAAATGAGAAGTTTGGAGGTGTAATTTGGAACACGTTTTGGAGAAACAGTAAATGTCGGACCATTTTACCTACGACTCGAAACTTTGTAGAATGGTCGTGGACGAACTGAAGTTCATCCACAACAAGTATGAAAATATTTGCTAAACTCAAATGACTGGAAAAATTAATCCCTTCATTGTAAAGTTACATTTGCGCAATGTTGCGCAAAATTCATCAATGACAAAAACAAAATCATCCATTGGAAATACCCTGATCCTGTGATTAATTGCTGTATTCAAGTCACTGATTATCGAATGTTGATTATGGTATAATATGTCATTCAAATTACTCCAAAGATAACAATCTGGAGAGCTTAAATTGGGTTTGTTTAGCTTCTGCTCAATTTTAAACCTCGTACTGTTGAGTCGATCCCTGAATTTGGCAACTTATTTTAAATTTGCACAAAAGTCAGACCTTTTGAAATATGAAACTGTCACTTTGTGGAACGGTCATGCATTGGCAAAAGTTTATGTCCCGAAAATATGAAGTGGTTCGGTTAACCAATGTAGAAGTCATTAGCATTTTTTTTTTATGGGGGGGGGGGGGGAGGAGGGGGGGGGGGGGTCACCCTGTATGACAATATAATAAAGACCGCTTTGCTGAACCTTCGCATTACAATTCTCAATATGAGCAAAAATGAAAGTCAACAACACATTCGGGCTTCTACTTTCTAATATTCAACATCTGAATTCTTAACTTCCTGTGCTCTTGAAAATTTTATCAATACAATGTAAAGGTTTTTCAGCTTCCTGTGCTCAATTTTATCAATTCAATTTAACTGGGTTTTTTAACTCTTGATGACTGTTTATTGATATTGTCTCACTGATTATGTAATCGACTACCTTCTGGGCAAATCCACTGTGACAGTTACCATGTGTTACATAACAATGATGCAATTCACAGTGCTCATCAAAATCAGTGAGAAAAATGCAAGACCTTTTTTTGACGGTGAACCCACGGAACAAAATCCTGTACCGGCGCTGTGTGCATACAATCTTCTTTTTTTTTATAGGTAATTCTGCAACTTTGGTAATTGTAACGCATGAAAACTTATTCTGCCATTTAGTCGCCATGATAGCGCACTGATCTATGGAAGGAACGGTAACTCTTGAGCAAAAATATGCCTGCAGGGAAGTGAATCTTGCATATCTCTCGCACCGGAAAGCTACCCAAACAGGGTATTTTGCAAGTTGGCTATTGACAACCCCAACAGAAAGCAGAGGTTTGTTTATCAAGGATTTTGAAGTCAACAGCTAGCCAGTTCTTCTTCAGCGTTCAACGATGGCTGTGTCTAGATTAGCTAGCCAGTGTTACTTTAGACCACGGTATAGTGTCACTGTCAGTTGGTGCACGTCTGTCTGTCTCCTGTTAGTTCTAGTTGGAGTTGATATGCCCCAGTTGTACCGCCTTTCTCTCTCTCTCTCTCTCTCTCTCTCTCTCTCTCTCTCTCTCTCTCTCTCTCTCTCTCTCTCTCTCTCTCTCTCTCTCTCTCTCTCTCTCTCTCTCTCTTGATTAATTGTTCCTTTCTTCTTCTCACGCCAATCGTTGTCCTGTTTCCTCTTATTTGTATACATGTTGTACATTAATTCTTTAGTGCATTCTTTTTTCTTTTTTTTTAAACTTTGTTCTCGTTTCTGCCACATACATGTGTTATGTTAAGAATAGTTTATCTTGATCTTGATGGTCACTTCACTCTGGGTTTTTTTTCAGAGTCTGTTGACATGAAGTGGGAAGCAGACAAGATCAACAAGTCAGTTCAGCAAGCTGGGAGTCAAGAAGCAGTCAGATGGTTGCAAAACCCTACAAAGGACTGGTGAGATAACACATTTTTCTTCCCCCAGGGATCGCATTTACCCGTAATTTCTGGTATTTTACCGATTAAGATTTGCATATATACCGATAAAGATATGGGTGCTCGGTCAGATGTACCGATTGCTAATTGGTTTGACCGGGGAATAAAATAAAGAGTGGAAAACAATTCTTTATAAAGAATCCATGGTCTGTACAAGAAAGAGTGAGAGTATGGCTTGTTGTGACAGGTGTCATGTTGATACAATGTTACATGGCTTGTTGTGACAGGTGTCATGTTGATACAATGTTACATGGCTTGTTGTGACAGGTGTCATGTTGATACAATGTTACATGGCTTGTTGTGACAGGTGTCATGTTGATACAATGTTACATGGCTTGTTGTGACAGGTGTCATGTTGATACAATGTTACATGGCTTGTTGTGACAGGTGTCATGTTGATACAATGTTGCATGGCTTGTTGTGACAGGTGTCATGTTGATACAATGTTGCATGGCTTGTTGTGACAGGTGTCATGTTGATACAATGTTGCATGGCTTGTTGTGACAGGTGTCATGTTGATACAATGTTACATGGCTTGTTGTGACAGGTGTCATGTTGATACAATGTTACATGGCTTGTTGTGACAGGTGTCATGTTGATACAATGTTGCATGGCTTGTTGTGACAGGTGTCATGTTGATACAATGTTGCGTGGCTTGTTGTGACAGGTGTCATGTTGATACAATGTTACATGGCTTGTTGTGACAGGTGTCATGTTGATACAATGTTGCATGGCTTGTTGTGACAGGTGTCATGTTGATGCAATGTTGCATGGCTTGTTGTGACAGGTGTCATGTTGATACAATGTTACATGGCTTGTTGTGACAGGTGTCATGTTGATACAATGTTACCAATGTCTCATGGAAAACAAATTGATGAGGCTTGGTGTCGCAAGGTCGTGTTAATGAAACATCAAAAATGACGTCAAAATAACAGAAGGACAAGTTTCTTGTCACAAAGGTAACAGAACAAATAAAATAATTTTCATTGGCAAAAGGGTAACAACAAATCAAAGTTATAAAAACGTGTTATTCTGTCACTGAGCTAATGACAACAACTCACTGTGATTGTTTCTTTCTCTTGCCATCACATTCGCTTTCTGGTGGATGCTCACATTTCTACAAGCTTCACTGTTTTATTTTAAATGTCACCCTTTGGCCCCTCGAGGTACACACGCATGAGCATGTCTTGGTTCTCAGGTGTGATTATATTTCTCGGTGCTTCTGGCCTTTTTCTAGCACCAATTTTTGTTTTGGCGGCATGTTGCTTTTTTCCACGAAGGGATGCAAGTAACTGTCAACGGGCTTGGAACATTCAGAGTTGCGACACTTGAAAGCTCTTCTCTATAAAAAGCACATAAGGTCTCCCCAAGTTTTGTCTGCTGAAAGACACATCGATTCGCAAAACATCGATACAATAGCAAATCAAACTACTGTAAATTGGAAAGTATTGACAATGTCCGGATCAAATGAAAGCATAATCGGACGATGACCACTTTGTGAAAAAAAACAATAGGACATATGTCCTCCTGCATGAAAAATGTTTAGGATATTTGGAAAAAATATCCGTGGATGTCCGGCGTGGATGTGAGCCCCTGCAGTACTGGATTGACTGGATCATGTAACAGTGACGGTGCTGGGTTGACTGGATCATGTTTCTTATTTTCAGATTCTAGACGAGACTGACAGGATGTTGGACATGGGGTTCAAACGTGACATCTGCAAGGGGCTGTTTGAGATCCACCCCGACAGACAGACCGTCATGACCAGGTCAGTCGGTGGTGGTTAACAACAACAAGTTTCAGTAAACCTTCAGCCTGACTTGAGTGTTTAATGACGATTTTTAAACAATTGTAATGTTCACCAAAATAATGTCTTCATGTAGTGTCCCGTGAAGTGATGGGAATTAATATTATTTCAAAAAATCATTCCTTATAATTTGTATGCTCAATATTTGAGAAACACAAAATAATGCCTGGATTATTCATTTATTGGCTTCGTATTAACAATGTTGTATGGCTAAAATAAAGTTACAAAATGTTTGTTTTTATTTGCTTTCAGTTACATTTGTTTTAATTTGCTTTCAGTGCGACATGGCCGGCAGACGTTCAGTGCGACATGGCCGGCAGACGGTCAGTGCGACATGGCTGGCAGACGTTCAGTGCGACATGGCCGGCAGACGTTCAGTGCGACATGGCCGGCAGACATTCGGTGCGACATGGTCGGCAGACGTTCAGCAACTGGCCAACCAGTACATGAAGAAATCCCTGCACATTCATGTGGGATCCCTGGACCTGGCGGTGAGTTTTCATCATTTATTCTCTTTCTTTGCCACTCCAGTAATTGCATTCTACTGTATGTTTCACCTAGGACAAAGGGACACCTATTTTTATTAAGTACAGCTTAGCCCTGAGGGTGTCCCCTCATCACTTTCTTCACTGTATATCTGTCTGTCCCTCTGTCCGATAAATGTTTCTTGGTCCAAGGATTTCCAATGGTATGCATAGATTGCTAAGAAAAAGAATTATTATTTACAGGTACTACCATGAAAGAACTCGATAACTGCATCAGTGAATGGCCATTTTCAGCATTAATCTTAGCAATGAAAACCTGGCATTCTCAGTAGTTTATCAACTGAGGCTGAGTTTCAAAGGGTGACTTGCGAAAAGTGTCTTTGCCTTTGCATTATAATAGACATTGAGTTTGAATGTAGACCTCAAGAGAAAAATGTCATTCATTTGACCTTATCTCCTCCATCTCAGATTTTAAGACCAGAACAATCCCCTTCTTCTTCATAATCATGGCCAATTGCAAGCTCAGCAAGCAAGCTCAGAGCTTTATCTGAGCAATCAGTACCAGCAACACTGTTCTCGGACTCCGAATACGACATAGCAAAAGTAGAAGAATGAGATACAGAAAGAAAAGAAATTCCAAAAGGCAAAATGGCGGCGTGAAAACATTTCTCGGAAGGAACTTTATAACACGCTGACAAGCACAATGGCTTGGTGGTAAGACGCCGGCCTCCAAAGCCAAAGGTAGTGGGTTCGAATCCCGGCCACGCCTGGTGGGTTAAGGTGGAGATTTTTCCAATCTCCAAGGTCAACTTATGTGCAGACCAGCTAGTGCCTTGTCCCCTTTTGTGTGTACACGCAAGCACAAGACCAAGTGCGCACGAAAAAGATCCTGTAATCGATGTCAGAGTTAGGTGGGTTATAAAAACACGAAAATTCCCAACATGCTTCCTCAGAAAGTGGCGTATGGCTGCCTAAATAGTGGGGGGGGGGGGGGGGGGGGGGGGGGTGTCATACTTGTAAAAATCCACTCATGCAAAAACACGAGTGTATGTGGGAGTTTCAGCCCATGAACACAGAAGAAGAATAACAGGCCAAACACTAGTTTTCTGGTATAGATGATGCAGCAAACACTCACATACTGAACACTTAAAGTCATCGGTCACCGGTGACCTTCTTCTTCTTCCGCGTTCCACAATTTTTCTGGTTACGTGTGAGCTTGTTTTGCCCATTTGGGTTCCCCACACTATACTCTGAGACCATAGTCAGCTCACTCCGCTTTCGTTGAGTAGGCATGCTGGGTATTTTCGTGTTTCCATAATCCACCGAACTCTGACATGGATTACAGGATCTTTTCCGTGCGCATTTGGTCTTGTGCTTGCGTGTACACACGAAGGGGGTTAAGTCACTAAGCAGGTCTGCACGTAAGTTGACCTGGGAGATCAGAAAAATCTCCACTCTTAACCCACCAGGCGGCAGCAACCGGGATTCAAACTCACGACCTCCCGATTAGGAGGCTCGTTGAGCTTGTATTAACTTCACACTGAACATGAAAACACCCTTCAATAGTACTGACGAGCGAACGTATGTACCTAACATTCATGGGGTCAAATTTGTCCAACCAATTTTTTTTAGTTTAAACTTAGAAATGTGATTCATTCTAAAATGTTTCCCTTTTCATTCAAGGGATGTAACCACTTGGTACGCGTTTTTGAAGCAATAAAATATTTGGGTGAAATCTATTCAATTTCACCACCAAGTTTCTTCACAATCACATGCAAGAAACTGACATGTCTTTTGTCCTTAAATAAGTTCACTTCTTTAATTTTACCGGGAAACATTTCAGTCTGAACTATATTGAGGGGGTATGGTGACAGAGGGGCCAATCTCACATCGTTACATAGGATGTAGCTGCGAGCAGGGGAAGGACAGCCATTGTCCGGTGCTTCTATCCTTCAGTCACATTAACTTCCGCGATTAGGATTTTGTTTGGTATTTTGGTATAGGTAGGAGCATATATATCCCACTAAATAGCCTCAGAATAATCACCCAATTGATTTTGATGGCTCTACTGAAGAAGAAGCGGAGTATCAACATGGTTTTTTCCCCTTCAATTTATGAAATCAGTTTGTTCATTGTGAGTGTCTAACATTGTGCCTGTATGTTGTGTGTTTACAGGCTGTTTCTCCATGGCCACAGCTGGAAGATGGTGGCACAGATGAACCGTTTTGTCTGCCCTGCCTGCGAATGCCAAGAAGAAGAAGAAGTCTGCCCTGCAATGCCACACTTACTCTATAACCTTTGCCGGACTTTCTGGGTCATCCACAACCCAGAGACACAATAAAACACTGATATCTCTTGAACTTTGTTCATCTTACCACAGTCACTTCGTTGTTTAGATCTCTTGAACTAGTCAAACTACTCCAAGGAAATGTTACTATTGTTAGGTATTCTTCGAAATCATACTAATTACGTAATTAGTTACTTGTATATTATATGTAAGTTAAAACTAACCGTTACTGTGCTTCCTGTGTTATACAGGACCCATACAATTTAAAAAGTCAAGCTTCTGCTAGTGTATGGGTAGCAGAGGGATAGACACTGAAAGCTTCTGCTAGTGTATGGGTAGCAGAGGGATAGACACTGAAAGCTTCTGCTAGTGTATGGGTAGCAGAGGGATAGACACTGAAAGCTTCTGTGACGTGCATGGGTCGTGAGAGACCTGTATCTTCGGTAGAAACAGTATGGCGACGCCTATGTGAGATGTATTATTTTGTATGGGTCGTGAGAGAACTGTTACATCGGCAGTGTGTAGCTAAATGCGACATCCGGTAAAGGTTATATTAAGTGTCTGTATTTCCATGATCGAAGCTGTCCACTTTCATACCGGATCACTCGCGAGTTCTTTAGAGAGGTTCCTTCTTTTTTTGTGCGTGTTTTTTTGGTTTAAATATGATCTTTTCTTTGTGTACAGTGCTTTCTCTGTAAATGTAGTGTTTCTCTTTCTGCATTTTGGACACAAATAAAAGAAGAGTTAAAAAACAGAAGTGTGTGTGGTGTGTTTTGGAAGAAATATGGCCCAATGAGGGCGATGCCGATTCAGTTTCAAAAAGGAAGAAAGTTATGTACTTGGGTCACAACATTTAAATTAAGTAGAAGTTCAGCACTGCCCCCAGCAAAGGACAAATCTGTTTCCCCTCTCTCGCTCGCTCTCTTTCCCTCTCTATGTCTCTCTTATACACGTACACACCCATAGTTACACACACAGACATGGCCTCTTGCAAATCTCGAACACATACAATTCGCACCACACATATATAGAAAAACGGACACAAACACTCGTATACACACACAAACTCACGCGTGCCTCATTCAATTTCAAACTTATACAATCTTCATCATTGTGATCTCTCTCTCTCTCTCTCTCTCTCTCTCTCTCTCTCTCTCTCTCTCTCTCTCTCTCTCTCTCTCTCTCTCTCTCTCTCTCTCTCTCTCTCTCTCTCTCTCTCTCTCTCTCTCTCTCTTCCTAATCACTGGTCTGATTTATCTTTGGATACGGTCTCACTAATGATGAAATTGACTATTCCGTATAACTTCCTGAATCCCGCCTATTTCACACAGCACGACACACACATTCTATGTTAATTTGACTGACTCGGTGGATACCACAACTTCCTCAAGATAATAAATTAATGAATGTTCAAAGTGCAGCAATCCAACCAAACACAAACGCTCACACGATGGCAGAGATCACACATAACTCACTCCATGACACGTGGTGTGAAGGGTGAAAGATCAGCTACACAAAGTCGGAAGTTTCGAATGATGATCCCATAATCCTGGCACATATGCGCTATAATAGAAGGCTACCTGTAATGTTTGCTTACGGCTTGCTTTTGTTTGCATACTGAAGAAAACAAAAAAACAACCTCGGATTACTGAATAATGCTTGTAAAGCGCAACGTCACAGAGTTAAATATGCATTTCGCGCATGTACATCAAATGTATATATACAATATCATAATTGCGGCAAGAACAAAATAATAATAATAATAATATGCATGGACGGATATAAGTAAACTAATTTCACGTAATTGTGCCCACTCACATATATATATATACACACACAAGGAAAATTAAAAGCACACACACCAAACACACATGCACACTCCCATTCCCCTGCCACTGAGATGGTCATTCACCCACATCCAATCCACATTTCCTCAGTTCAGTAATAATACACTCTTTGGATTTTTAGTTTTTACCCCAGAACACAGTCAACTATTTCCACCAAGCTTTTGCTTCTTATTCGATATGGAAGGCTGTATAACGATACGTGCAGTGAAGATGATGATCAAGATACTCTCTTCAAATAAGAGATCATGTAAAATGCTAAACCCGCTCTTTATACAGCCATGTGTGTGGTTTGTTGAAGCATCCCGCATTGCACAGCCGGTTTGTTGTTAGCGGCCTTGACTACTGTGCAGTTCGAGTCCGATCGGCAGCAGTGCGGGTATGACTTTCTAGTCTATCCAGAGTCAACGTAGGCTACAATGTATTATTTTATTTTTAAGATTCTTGTCTTTGTGCCTGCCAGTGCTCGTCGACGTGTGTCAGCATCGCATCATGCAGACCATTCTATGGATGCCTACGAAAAAGTTCCTGCATCACAGGTCTGATTATTTAGACCGTTGTAGCAAAACTTAACAGACACACACATACGGCCCAGCATGCCGCGTTTGTTGTTGTTGTTGTAGATGTATCTAAACACAAATGATGTAGTTTTAAGCTCGAACGAATGAAACACTGACTGACGTAGTGAATTGTGTTTATTATGACTGACTGAAAGAATGTCACGTTGTGACATTCATGTGCAATCGGTCTACTGAAACTATGATGACCTCATTGTCTCCTTGCGGCCCATGGCCATAATCTGAATAGAAAAGGAATGACTGACTTCAACCCTTCAAAATAATTCATGTAATGAGTAATCAGTTGATCGCTCCCGTCGCACGGTGTGTAATCCCCCAAGCGGGACCTTCCACTATGTAGTCGGTGTCGACTGGAGTAGCCTGCTTGAAGCTTAGATAACTTGTGTTATGATAATCCTTCTCAACGGAGTTTGTGTTGTCCGGGTGGTAGAAACAAGTCAGTGTTGAGTGGTCGGTGATTCGATGATCATAGTGGCCATGCATATATCACAATAGGCTATGTAAACGATAAGCGCTCGTGTATAATTGTCCACACTATATATATGCGCGCCTGTCAATAAGAGCGCGTCTGTGATGCTACTGAGGAAGACGTTCAGAAGTCAAGAGCGCGTTTCACTTTGTCAATAGGAGCGCGTGTAATGTGTATTGCATGGTATGACAATAGTAGACGTATGCGGCCAGTGACTGACATGCAGAATAAAATGTTGCACATCAGCATCGATTAAAAACTATAATAACTTAACAACTTGATTTTATTATAATAATAAAGGATATTTATACTAACTTTCAGTAGGGTGCCCAGATCTTACCGGAACCGTCAATTAAGTTCTGAGCGCACACAAACGCATTCGCGTCTCACACTCGCATGTACATTGAAAATATATAATTACTCTTAACAAAGTTACACCGAAAACTATGGTGCCGGTCACGAACAACTGCCTGAACAGTCCCTCTCAATGTGGTCAATGCGTTAACTTCTTGACATCGGGGAGACTGATTTATCAGGTCGTGAACAACCTAACCGCCTAACCCTAACCCTAACCCTTACGGGCCTAACCCTAACCCTAACCCTAACCCTAACCCATACTGTTCGTTCGGTCAAAGGGTCGCATTGTTTAAGTCCAAGATTGGTGCATACGCAATGAGATGGATTGTTCAGTAGAGTTTTCAGTTCCGGCGTGACACCGGTATCACTGCTGGACACCGCTTCCCACACAGTCCGTTTACCGTATTCACTGTGACCACCAGTTATCCATCAACATTGAAGTTGTATTACGTGTGCCGGCTCTACGTGTAATTCATTCATGATCATAATTTATCAAGTTCTTCTTCATTTATTCGTGCACGCTGGGTATCCGCGCGTAGTTAAGTCAAGTTATGTGTCTGCGACCACAGTCAGTAATCACTGACCGGCCGTGATGCAGGACTGATCGTTTTCGTGGCCTCCTTAATACAACTGACCGTGTGAATGACTGATAACACAAACACACAAAAATAAGAAGAAAAAAAACACCCGAACGAACGAAATACAACAGCATGAGCGCGGGGCCACGTATCGTTCCGGGTTGTCTTCAACTACCCGCAATTATGTCAATTTTTGAGTCGGCATGCACATGCAACTTACTGGCTTACGTTGAGTCTTTGCCATAGGTCCTCAGGCTTGGAGATCAAGGTGGTCAAGGGATGATCTTCTTCTTCTTGGTCCTTTGGTTGCCTCGTTGACGATAAATTATTTATCTGACTCTAGTCGAGCACAGCCATTGCAATAGCATTCAGACCGCCCCGCTCCGGCAGTATTGCAAAGGTAATTATTATGTGGCAACCCGGCGTAGTTACCGGATGGCAACCGCTGCAAACCAGTTAATTGCATTTAAGCCTGGGGGCAGGTCAGCGGGCCATATAGGTATGACGGGGCTACATTTAATAAGTGACAGTTAAAGTGCGCCACACTTTAGGATTGGGGTAGCAACACAGACATACTTCAGTCAGTATCCCCACCCGGTCACAGTAACTTCAGTAGGCGGCACCGAGCCAACTCAGCCCTAACACTGTTTTCCCATAAAGCCAGGCACCACGACGGGACAGTTGTACGATTACCACTTTTAAAGTCCTTGGTATTCAGACTCGGCCGGGGTCGAACCCCGGCACTTACTTTCGAGGCGGACGCCTTAAACGTCAGTGACCATTATACCTGACTGACTTGGTTGCTCTCTTTCAGTGGTGACACTCACTTTCCTATACAGCCCGGTTTTCACTCGACTGCTCATCAGTCGCTTGTAGGTTAGATGGTTTGCGTGTATGGTGTGTAGTCGAGGTTCGAATTCGTGAAAGTATTTCTTTCTATAGCAAGTTTATTGATATGGTTGTCCCGTAAAAATGGATTTTAGCTCGAGTCATTGTGGACGAGAGCAACCACAAGGAAATTCATGTGTAATTCTCGATATTAGTGTTGCTCTTGGCAAAAGAAATTCACGTGTAACTGTCTATACTATGTGTTGCTCTTGGCAGCTTTAATCCATAATTGCATAGGTAACATGTACAGCGGCATGCAATCATTAATTTATCTTCTTCTGATTTTCTCAATAATAGAGGAGGAGGTTCGGTCGGTCAGCGCCGTTTAGAGTCAATACAAAAGATAAGTCAATCAAAAAAAACAAACAAACATCAATTCCATTTCTTTCTTTTTCTTCTTCTTCGATCGTTCATGTACTGAAACTCCCACGTTCACTCATGTCACTTTTAGCACGAGTGGATTTTTACGTGTATGACCGTTTTTGCTCCACCATTCATGCAGCCGCATAATGGCGCCGCTTTCGGAGGAACGTATTTTCGTGTTTCTATAACCCACCAAACTCTGACATGGATTACAGGATCTTTTCATACCGTGCGCACTTGGTCTTGTGCTTGTGCCACACGAAGGGGGGCTAGCCACTAGCAGGTCTGCACATACGTTGACCTGGAAGATCGGAAAAATCCCCATCCTGATCAAATGTGACCCACCTGGCGGCATCGACCGGGAATCGAAATCCCGACCTTCCGATTAGTAAGCCGATGTCTTACCACTACGCCACTGCGCCCGTCAATTCCATTTCTTTCAATTCCCTCCCTCCTATAACTTATTTGTACCCACTATGACAACAAAGAAAACAGAAAAACAAACAGCTACCAACGGTCACTATTTCACCAAATGTCAAGCATGTCTGACACCAGCCTATCCGCCCTGACTCATTCATTTGACAAGTTGAAGCCCATCCTAATGCATGTATCATGTCTCTTTTCATACAGGACGTCTTTGTTGTTGATGTGTTCGGTCACCCCTGTAGCCCCATGGACGAGGCTATCCAGGGAAATACCCTTCAGCTTGTACGGGTGACTGTACCATATTTTTTATGACTTCATGCATCTTCGGATGATGTTTTCCCTTTCTTTGTTGATGCAGCCTGTTTGCCTGGCATGGAAGATTATTTTCTGAGGCATATTGTTTGTTTAAGCAGATCATGGGTTGAGGCATGCGAGTTATTTGCTGAGACAGATGATTTTTCGAGTCAGATTATTTGCTGAAGCTGATGGTTGCTAATGCTGATAATTTGCAATATCGGCTGTTAGACTCAAAACGTAGCAAGTAGAGGTAAGCAACATTAGCAAATTGTTTGACGAATTTTGACACTTACAATGACCGTGCAATAAGCCATTTGATACGTTTTTTGCTGCAACGTTATGTGTGTGTGTGTGTTAGATTGTGGTGCTTTAATATCATTGAGAAACAACTTAATCGTTAGGCAAAAAAAAAAAAATTGTCTGTTTCTGGTCACCCGACCGACCCTAAATTTCGGCGCCGACCCTAAACTTTTTTTTTCCAAACTCAAAAAAATTTCCCATTTGTCCAAGCTCAAGATGTAAGATGTCTCAAGTCTTCTTTTCTGTTTCATCATGGAAATATCAGACCAGGTAAACGAAAAACATGTCATACTCTTTGTCACAGATTTGTAAATGTGTTGAGTGTCTTGTCTCTATGTATAGTGAATCCAGTCTCTTTGCGCGATTTTTAAAGTTAGTTTTATTGGTCTACATTTGGGGAAGAAAAAAAAAAAGAAAAAAAATCCCTACCTACCTACCCTATTTTTTTTTAGCCATGTTACCAGAAACAGACAATTTTTTTTTTGTTGGCCTTATTATGTCACCATTCGTCTACTTCTAATGCTTTAATATCCCCTTCTTTATTGTTTTATGTCCCTTCTGTGTGTATGCAATCTCAATTTAAACATGGATGTCAAATACTGTTTGTTATCTTACACTCGCACAGGATAAAACAACACGTCACAGACTTGTTTGCCCTTTCTCACAAACACATCACTTTCATTCAAATAATTGCATATTAAAAGGTGATGACAGATGGTTCTTTTATTTTTTTTACCACAGTCCCAATAACATTGTTTTATAAAATCACTAAACAAAACATCAAAGTTGAAGAGCCAATCTTTTACTGTACAATCATGTTTACTTATAAGTACTCACCTTCATAAATAATAATCGTCGCTGTCAGTGCAAGATGTGCAGTTTTGCAGATTTGAGAAGAAAAAAAGTTTAAAAAAATGTGTGTTATAGTCTGTAAAATTCTGCCTTCCATAGACTTCTATTGTACTGGGGAGGCTTCTTGTAATTTTGTTGTTGTTGGTAGGAACAAAAATGTGCAAATATGAGGAATTGATCCTTAGTTATGGGCTGTTTACTTGTGCACAGAAGGTTTTGCATTCACAAACTCAACAATAATGATGAGACAAAATTGCTTAAAACCTTTAGTTTTGCATTGCAAGTTGGTAGGTTCTGACAAAGAGAGAGAGAGAGAGAGAGAGAGAGAGAGAGAGAGAGAGAGAGAGAGAGAGAGAGAGAGAGAGAGTTAGACAGGAGATAAGATTACAAACAATATTACAAACATTTACCAGACATTATGTAATAAGAGATTAAAATATAGTAATCAGCAATAGCATCTAATTTAATTCAGCACCATCAATTTGTAGAAAGTTCGCAAGCGTGTTTATAAAGCCACTCGTACGTATGGTTTTTCTGATAACTTTCAAGACACTGCTGACAGAAATGTGTATGCTTGTCATAAAGATTAGTTCGGGGAGAGGGGTGAGACATTTATTTAGATGTCGTGGATTAATAATTACGTATTTAGAAGTACAGTAGTTCTTCTGTTCATTTATTATCTGCTTTATTTTGAACCTATTTTTCGTATAGCAGCAATATGTCCAAATGTTTATCGATATTGAATTAAATGTGGTTTAATTTGGTCCATGAAAGTCGTTGAATGTTGCTCACTTGAAAATGTTTTGATAAATTATCAAACTATCTTTGGTTGGAATGTAAACCTGATAATATAATCTGCACAAAAAAATCACTCGGATTTGTGATTCATATAGGCAAGTCAAAGAAGTATACAAAAATCAGAATTGGAATAAGACGATCGCAAAAACTGTAGTAGGCCTAAGCCAATGACAATGTGTGTGTGTGTCTGTGTCTGATGCACAGCAGCCCTCCTGCCTGGTTGGGCAAAGTCCTTCGCTCCCAGCAGTCGGGCGACGAATCCATTTATCCGACGCAATTTTGATTTTTAGCGTGGAACGTCGTCTCTGTGATGAAAGAAGAAATAGTCCATGAATGTCCTACGACGCGTAGACCAATAAGTTTGATGATCGTCCAACGACGACTAGACAAGCCACGCCACATACCCTCAAGGCGATACACACACCTTCTCCCAGAAACAGCTCCGCTACAATGACGAAACCTGAAGCTGGTGACAGGAAGACGCCATATGCTGGATACCTCTCCCCCCCGGCATCCAAAAGCTGAGACAACCAGTCGTCCAGCTCCCAGGCAGGACAGCCGATTGCACAGGGAAAGGACAAACAAAGCCTGGAAAGAAACTCAACGTTCGTTAGTTACATATATATATGCTTATATAAACTAGCCTTACCTCCGTTTACAATACCATTACAATCACAATATCAAATTACGGGAAAAAAAAGATCCATATGTTATCAATTTTTTTTATAACCACATTTTCACAATAAACAAATTCACAACGTAGCTCTAACAAAATGGCGAGCAATACTATACAACGCACTGACAAGAACAAGTCAACACAAATAAAATAAACAGATCGAATCAAAGCCTACCACAGATAAAGAACTACTATCAACCACAATACAAAGACTATTGTAGTCTTATTCAAAATGTAACATGTCCAACGGCTTATGAACTCTGTAACAAGACGTCCGTCTACGACGAAATACTGGTGTGGACTGCCACGTTCACATAAAAAGAATTAAACTGTACAGCTCCCGCTACGATGTACAAAATTGTGAATAACATGGTGTAAAAACCACGGGGAAAATAACCTACCTGTTCCTAAACTCACAATAACGTTCTAAAAATGTTTAAAAAAGAGAACTAGCTATTCCCCTAAACCAGGTGAGATCCCGTGCATCTCGCCTCCCACTCAAATTTACAGGTAACTTGGTTTTGAAGTTAAAGCTGCAGAGTATCACCAAAAACACTACAGCCCTTTCTGTCACGGACTGTTACAAAGGAGAATTTTTTCTGTCCAAATTTTTTCTGTCCCACATCCAATTTGTATTATCCACCATTCCTGTATATGGCCTGTAATATAAGCGTTGACATGAGTTCGTGTCCCTATTATTTCTTGTTTTACTACTGTACCATGTGCAACGGAATAAAACCTTGTTTAAACCAAAGGTTGGAGCAAAAAAGTTGGAAAAGCACCATTTCATCAGTTTCTATGATTTTTCAAGCCCTTGTGCAGTCGGCGAGACGACAACTTCACTCAGAGTCAAGTGGTTCATATGAGCATTAAAAAAAAACAATTTCAGAAAAACTGTGTCTATTCATTGCTATCACATTACCTAACATCCTAATCTTTGGCTTGTGAAGTCGCAATACCCTGAGTGTACAGCAAAAACTACACACGTCAATACTTTTTCAGTCTTCGGTTTGCCAATGCTCCATGATAATTATGTGAACTATGTAAATGATAAAATATATCTTGCTTGATCAGGAAGGGAATTATTTAGTGGATGGGCAGGTAAATGAGTTATTTAAAAAAGTCAAAGTTTCTTGGCCAAGATTCCTTAACCTTCACCGTGCTTCGTGAGTCGGGGATGACCCAGAGCCTCACAAATGTTGTTGTTTGTTTGCTTAACGCGCAGCCGACCACGAAGGGCCATATCAGGGCGGTGCTGCTTTGACATTTAACGTGCGCCACACACGACAGAAGTCGCAGCATAGGCTTCATGTCTCGCCCAGTCACATTATTCCGACACCGGACCAACCAGTCCTAGCACTAACCCCATAATGCCAGACGCCAGGCGGAGCAGCCACTAGATTGCCAATTTTAAAGTCTTAGGTATGACCCGGCCGGGGTTCGAACCCACGACCTCCCGATCACGGGGCGGACGCCTTACCACTAGGCCAACCGTGCCGGTCCTCACAAAATTGTTTATCTCTGAAACTATTTAGAGTTTTTAATTGAGACTTCACGTAATCTCTAATCACCATACGACCTTCCCATTGCCAAACTTTTGAAAGATCATCTTTGTAAACAAACAAATAAACGATGACATAATTTGAACTACACCGTCCGGATGATGTGGGTTGTGGACGACCCATATGGAATTATGTAAGGAATTTGCAGCCCACGAACGCAGAAAAAGAAGAAGATGTAAGGAATTTTACGTTGTTTATCCTTATTTGGATGGCGTGGGTTGTGTACGACCCATACTCTGCAAAGAGGCGACAAAACGTTTATCCCTATTCGGATGGCGTGGGTCATGTACAGCCCATACTTTTAACAGCCCATACTTTTAACGTTGAATCCTTCTTTGGGAAGTAAATGGACCGTGCTGTCCAACACGTGATCCAGTGAAGGTTAAAGGGGCATTCCAGAGCAATTTTGGCTATGTCTTTTTATTAGGTGATCTGAATCTCAATCTTCCTAAATGTATTCTACTCAATTTTTACTCTCGAGGAAGTATAGTCTAAAAATATCTCACAGTGGTCAGTCTCTCCGCCTGGCAATCTCATTACAGAGTGAAGTCAGGTTTACTTGGTGATCGCTTCAAATTCCCTTTGTTCTTATATTTCACACTACCTTCCACCGTTAAAGGCAAGATATATTTCCAACTTTGACTGAACTTGTATGTCCCCCCTTTCCTAACCTAGGTGGTGGGTTCAAGTGCTAGTCTTTCGGATGAGACGAAAAACCGAGGTCCCTTCGTGTACACTACATTGGGGTGTGCACGTTAAAGATCCCACGATTGACAAAAGGGTCTTTCCTGGCAAAATTGTATAGGCATAGATAAAAATGTCCATCAAATACCCGTGGGACTTGGAATAAAGTTAAAAAAATCCATCTCACACGGCATTAAGTCTTAGGAAACATGAATACATGCATGCAGGAAAAAAAAAAAAAAAAGGGTAGCGCCGTATGTATGGCAGCTCGCTTTCCCTGGGGAGAAAGCAGCCCGAATTTCCATGAGGGTAACCTCACTGGACTGTAAATCTTATCCAATCCAATCCAATCCAATCCAATGTGCCTTTGCAGTTTACAGAAGAAAGTATAAGAACCGCGTATATGATGTTCATTTGATGCCACAAGGCTCAATGTTTCGCTTCCTCAACATTTTCCGGCAATTTTCTCCATAAACCTTTTCCTGGGACAATTATTCTGCAAAAGAAAGTTTATCCTATTGAACAAATGCCAGTTGCCTTCAAAATGCATTGCATACCGTGTTTGATTCGAACTACGAACAACACGTGTGTTGGCCGCCATCTTGGATTTCATTGCAGGTCAACTCAGTGACATTTTCGAGACGGTCGCTTTGGGAAAACAGATAATACATCTTTATTATAGCACATACAAAACTGTGAGGCAGACATCTATCTGAGTGTTTGTAAGATCCGACAACATAAAGTGAACAAATTTACATTTTACTTAAAAAAAACCCACAACTTTTGACTCAAAATATCTTGTTATTTTTGGACGTTTCTTTCTTTCTTTATTTGGTGTTTAACGTCGTTTTCAACCACGAAGGTTATATCGCGACAGGGAAAGGGGGGAGATGGGATAGAGCCACTTGTCAATTGTTTCTTGTTCACAAAAGCACTAATCAAAAGTTTGCTCCAGGGGCTTGCAACGTAGTACAATATATTAATACCTTACTGGGAGAATGCAAGTTTCCAGTACAAAGGACTTAACATTTCTTACATACTGCTTGACTAAAATCTTTACAAAAATTGACTATATTCTATACAAGAAACACTTAACAAGGGTAAAAGGAGAAACAGAATCCTTTAGTCGCCTCTTACGACATGCTGGGGAGCATCGGGTAAATTCTTCCCCCTAACACGCGAGGGGGATTTTTGGACGTCTAGTTTGTACGTCGGAGCGATAGTAAAGAGTGTACCCAAACCGCGTTTTGCTCGAAATAGGTGCTACAGACCATGGCGTCGCGCAGTACATGATTTTCATGTATAACTCAGATTTTCTTGGTGGATTAGTGATGTACATATACAAATCAACTACACTGTTATGTTCTTCTAATTCTATGTTTCCTGTACAAAAAAACATGCAGATGACATACAAGTTCACCAAATGGTTTAGCTTGTATTTGTATTCAAAGTGACCAACCATTTTTCAGAGGCTGTTTGGCATAGCTACTATTAGTACAGCAGTCCCTCTCATGAACGGACACCCTTGGGTCATAGCAAAACTGTACATTGCAGGTGGCCGGTCACGGGAAGGGTGACCACACCACCCCCTCCCCCATACACTCACACAGACACATAAACAACAGGATTGAGTCTATGCTAACCACTTCTTGTAGCTACTAGTACTTAACAATAAGAACAAACTCCTAATATTTCTTTAAACGTTCTGTAAAAAATGATTTGTATGAATGGTGTTGAAAAGAAGAGATAAAATAAATCCTGCACTGTTCACTCAGAGCAAAACCAATTGACTGTGTCTAACTTTTGACAAAGCAAGACAACTGAAGGGTTCACAGATTAGGCAACCGACTCACTGGTCAAGGCTGAGGGGAAACAAGAGTATCTTGTCATGAAAGAGGTTACACACAGCCACGCGATGCTGAGAACTGTGGCCGATTTTTCACTCTCTTTTGCTCAGGACCTTCATCAACTGTGGCTTCTGTTGTTTACATCCAACAGACAAGAATAAAGAGCAAAGTGCATTTTCATGTTGGCATCTTCGCATGTACTCCACTGCTGACCAAAACTAACCCCCCCCCTCCTAATGGGTACACGTGCACTCAAGTTATCAGTGACTGTCATCACGTCTTTGCGGCTGTGACATTTGTACCAAGAGCCGGAGGGACTGCTCTGTTATTGATTTTCTTGTGGTGAAAATTTTGATGGTCTGTCCGTACATTGGAGGTATGACCTGCTGTTGGGACCAAAAATGAGTGTCCGCGTCCACGTTTTCCAGGTGGCCGTTTGAGGAAGGGGGGGGGGGCAAATATAGAAGGAAAACACTCCGTGCCGAGCAAATGTGTCTGTACATGTCAGGTGTCTGCTCACGCTGGGGACCGTACATTGCAGGGACTGCTGTAATACTAATACCAAGTTAAATTAATCAGCTCCTACAAACTTAAATTCAAAAGAGAGTACAATACAAACAGACACCCAGATTGTAGGTGTGGGATTGGACGTGACTCAGTTTGCAACTTGTCTTTTTCAGGCAAGGCTAAAAAAAATTCCTGTGAGAAATCAAGTGACTATAAATGTAACACAAAAACAAAAACCTTCAAAGCATCCTGTTTGGATGATGCTTGCCACTGCGTCGTGTCTGTGCTGGTAGAAGGTTTTATAAAACACCATGGCACTTCCAAGAAGCACTGAAGCGTAAGAGCCGCTTCTCAAGATTGGAACACTGGTGAACGATCTCCGGTTGAAGAGCAGCTTCCTGGTTCCTGACCAACTGCATTTCTTCATGGCACTTGTCCAGTGATGACTGTGAACCTGCAACAAACATGTAATAAAATCGTGATCTTTTCACAATCGTGTAGTAATAATTAAAAAAAAAAAAGTGTTATCAATAAACCGTTGCACAAGCCAAGAAGCTAAACTAGATTACTCCAGTTCTCATGATGCCGATGTCTTGGCAATTTTTTCCCTTTTGTTTTAGTACATTTGATTCGTCAATTCATTTATCTAAAAAAATGGCTACTTGATCATACCTCTTGTAATTTTTATTTTCATTTTCATTACTTTATTGTCCCATCGCTGGGAAATTTGGGTCGCTTCCTCCCAGTGGAAAGCTAGCAGCAATAGAGTCCCGCTACCCAGGTGTCTGCGTGTTTAGGTGTATACAGCCACCTGCACTTATGGCAGAATGACCAAGGTCTTTTACGTGCCATTGTGATGACACGGGGGTGGGACATGGCTTCCTTCTCTGGGTCTGCACATAAAGTTGACCCGTGTCTGTCGCGGCTCAAATTCCAACCTTCAACCTTCCGATCACAAGTCCAGTGCTCTACCAACTGAGCTACCGGGCCCCCTGCAAAGATTGGTTACACTGTATTGATAACCCGATAACGTCATATTCAGATTTCCAATGGCCTAACAAGCATATAACTCTTTGTCAATTAAAATCCCAGAGATTCAACACCTTGGCTGGAAGTTGAGAGGACATGTTATGTTATATGAAGTCTTATATCACGCGCGTATCTCCAGACTCTGACTCAAGACGCAGGGATCTATTTATGCCGTGTGAGATGGCATTTTTTACACAATACATCACGCATTCATATCGACCAGCTGATCGCAGCCATTTCGGCGCATATCCTACTTTTCTAAGTCACACGGGTATTTTGGTGGACATTTTTTATCTATGCCTACAATTTTGCCAGGAAAGACCCTTTTGTCAATCGTGGGATCTTTAACGTGCACACCCCAATATAGTGTACACGAAGGGACCTCGGTTTTTTCGTCTCATCCGAAAGACTAGCATTTGAACCCACCACCTAGGTTAGGAAAGGGGGAAGAAAATTGCTAACGCGCTGACCCAGGGTCGAACTCGCAACCTCTCGCTTCCGAGCGCAAGTGCGTTACCACTCGGCCACCCATACATATGTAGAAGTTATTTACATCAGACAAAATCCGGGAATAAGTTTAGGTGATGAATATGGAATATGTTAATAATGATGATCCAAATTTTTGCCCCGACAGGAGGCTTCTTCAGGGTTATATTTATATATAGATATCATATATAAATAAATATATATCTATATATACATTCCTGCTAAATATTGAACAATGCTAGGAAGATAACTTTCAATTTCATTATTTTTACTTTCACCTTACACCCCTTTGCCACTTAGACTCGAATTTGCGAGCGTGGCACTCACTCGCGTCAGTAGCAAAATGTCCAGGTCACTTGACAAACCTGACGCTCAGGGGACTCTGTGGCTCAGTCGGTAGAGCGTCTGTACTATTTAGGGGGTATGGTGTTATTTTCCTGGATGGGGTACGAGTCCCCTAGAGAGTAGGGTGGATGATTTTTCAGTCTATCCAGGGTCGACTTAAGTAAGACTCTTAGTGCCTACTCTTGACCTGTGCATCACATGCAGACCATCAAATGCGCACGGAAAAGATCCTGCTGCACAGTCTGATTAGACTGTGGTTGAAGACGCATACAGATAGTGATACCCAGCATGCAAAATTATAGTGACACTGACAGTAATGGTCGACCAAGATCTATGGTCACTCAACAGAAGAAAAAGAAGAAGAAGAAGAAGAAGAAGAAGAAGAAGAAGAAGAAGAAGAAGAAGAAGAAAAAGCCACGACTGAAAAGTTGGTTGTGTCTAAACTACATCAATACACACTTGTTTGTTGTCTTTTCAACTGCAGCGTGTATTTTTCTAATGCAAACTATTTTTCATTTCTGAGTCACGGAAAGACATTCAAAGCAAAATAGTACCAAATCATACTTACAGTAACACTGGCATGGAGGCTTGGCCTTTTCGGAGTCAATGCCATCTTTGCTAGCTAGTGTTTCAGTCTTTCACCCCTACACTGTGAACACACAAATACATACATGTACTTGATCATACCTCTATTAAACAAGAAGAGCAAACGCTCGATCGAGTCACTTTCGCAGTTCTGAATATTATATGAGGCATCAGATGGACAGGAAGAAATTGCTATTCACAACACAATGAGTCACGTTCACATAAAATTTGAGCCCGGTCACTTTTATAGTTTCCGAGAAAAGCCCAACGTTAAGTTGTGTGTTGCCGAACAGAAAAGGCTAGTTATCTCCCTTGTTTTTCTGATAACGTTCGTAAAAGGCTACAGATGTAAATACTTTGATGTAAAGAATAATCCTACAAAGTTTCAATCACATCCGATGAACTTTGTCAAAGATATAAAATGTCTAATTTTTCCTTTGACGCTGACCTGTGACCTTGAAAAAGGTCAAAGGTCAACGAAACCATCGTTAAAGTGTAGAGGTCATTGGAGGTCACGACTAAACAAAATATGAGCCCGATCGCTTTGATAGTTTCCGAGAAAAGTCCAACGTTAAGGTGGTGTCTACGGACGGCCGGCTGGCCGGACGGCCGGCCGGACAGACTAACACTGACCGATTACATAGAGTCACTTTTTCTCAAGTGACTCAAAAATAAAGATTTTATATATTTTACAGGTAAAAAAAAAAATCATTTCATTTCAACGTTGTTTGGAATGCAGCTGTGCTGAATCTTATACTGTATATATATATTAAGACTGGCCTTAAGGAATGACTTGCAAGAACAGAAATATTTTCAAGCAACTGACCTGACTGACCAACACCAAGCTCCTTCAGTAGAACGGCAACAGCTCTCGCAGTCCTCAGCCCCTCTTTCAGAATGTCCAGGCTAACCCTCGTGCTTCAGCCACCTGGCCGCTGGGCCTTCAGTGGCGTTAGGGGTGTGAGATGGAGAGAACATCTCAATCTCCTTTGACCGTTGCATTTCTTGGGTTGGCCTTTTTGGAGTCGATGCCATCTTTGCTAGCTGCGCTAGTGTTTCACCACTACACTGTGAACACACAAATACATACATGTGCTTGAATAGAATGGCTCTATTAAAAAATAAAGAAATTGTATATTTTACAGGTATTGAATCAGTGACCATTTCGCTGTCAAGCCATATCTTAAATTAATAATCCTGTCGGTGGTGTCAGCGACAGAGAAAAAAACACCGCCTACTTATCTGTAAAAAAAATTTTTTTACATTTTATTTCCACATAGTTTGGAATGCAGCTGTGCTGAATCTTACTGTATATATATACCGAGCAACAAATGAAACCCGAAAACAATCGTCATTGTTTGATTGACAAAATCTCCAAAAATTATAGAGTTAGAATTATCAAATCACAAAAGTTTGATGAAGGCATGTTTGACCTTGCTTTTGTGTGATTATTTTGATGCTGCGACAGTTTCAACAAATGGGACAAGCAGGTTTCACGTGAAACACATAATGCGCGCTCGCAGCACATGCAAGTGGAGCAGGAGAAATCTGATGTGTGAGATGTGTTCACTAATGCATCAGCAACCAAAAGAGACCATGGCACCCTTGCTGCCAGTCTCACTTTTGAAACAGCCAGGATGCCAAGATTGACACCACCAAAATGCCAGGTCGATTTAAAGCTGGGGATGATCCAGAAGCACTGGCATGTGCTTTAAACGTGCATATGTCAACACTCTATCACCTTCAGCAATGTTCACATTAGAAGCACTGCAGTTATGCAACGCGGTAGATTATTCGCATTACCTCAATAAGAAAATATCGCAATTTCCTGACACGTCTTCGAGATCGATTCAATACAGCCACTAACACTACCAGGAACATTATTGGAAGCCACCAGCGTCCGATCAGTAGCTAGAGAGCGCGATGAAGACTGATTGAACGAGACCTCCAAAACTTCGTTAACGTTAAACCTGCTTGTCCCGTGTGTTGAAAGTCGCAGCATCATAATAATCACACAACAGTTAGTCAAATATGCCTTCATCAAACTTTTGTGGTTTGATAATTCTAACTTTGTAATTGACAATTGTTCAAAATTTTGTCAAACATTCCAGAATTTATTCGCGTTTCTTTTGTTGCTCAGTATATATATATATATATATTAAGACTGGCCTTAAGGAATGACTTGTAAGAACAGAAGGATTTTCAAGCAACTGATCCCTACCTGACTGACCAACACCAAGCTCCTTCAGTAGAACGGCAACTGCTTTCCAACAGCTCTCGCAGTCCTCAGCCCCTCTTTCAGAATGTCCAGGCTAACCCTCGTGCTTCAGCCACCTGGCCGCTGGGCCTTCAGTGGCGTTAGGGGTGTGAGATGGAGAGAACATCTCAATCTCCTTTGACCGTTGCATTTCTTGGGTTGGCCTTTTTGGAGTCGATGCCATCTTTGCTAGCTAGTGTTTCACCACAACACTGTGAACACACAAATACATACATGTACTTAAAAAGAATGGCTCTATTAAAAAATAAAGAAATTATATATTTTACAGGTATTGAATCAGTGACCATTTCCCTGTCAAGCCATATCTTAAATTAATAGTCCTGTTGGTGGTGTCTGCGACAGAGAAAAAAACACCGCCTACTCATCTGTAAAAAAAAAAAAAAATCATTTCCATGTTGTTTGGAATGCAGCTGTGCTGAATCTTACTGTGTATATTAAGACTGGTCTTAAGGAATGACTTGTAAGATCAGAAGGATTTTTAAGCAACTGATCCCTACCTGACTGACCAACACCAAGCTCCTTCAGTAGAACGGTAAAGTTGCTTTCTCGCAGTCCTCAGCCCCTCTTTCAGAATGTCCAGGCTAACCCTCGTGCTTCAGCCACCTGGCCGCTGGGCCTTCAGTGGCGTTAGGGGTGTGAGACAGAGAGAACATCTCAATCTCCTTTGACCGTTGGATTTCTTGGGTGATGCAGGGTGGAGTTCTCAGGGACAAGGTTAGAGGTTTTTCGACCAGCCATGGGGGTGAGACTTTTCAAGGCTGGCGCACCACAGGCACACTTCTGGGACTTTTTCTCTCAGCTTTGTCAAGAAGTCGATGAATCTGTAAATGTTTGACATCAATATGAAAATCTATAAATTGTTTAAGTCATAATGACAGTCTAGTCTTCAAAAGTGTTGCTCATCGAAAGGAAAATCTGCAACAAGTTAAATGGAAAAACAAAATGATGAGAAACAGGGAAAAAAAGACAACAAAAGTACAGTTTTGCAGCAGGCACTAGTGGCATCTAGACATGGTTCTTATGGTGTAAAAACCCGCATGCAAAGATTATCCAATAAAAATAAACCAGAAAACAGAAACAGGAGAATTTTTTGTTTGTTTATTCGTTTGCTTAACGCCCAGCCAACCACGAAGGGCCATATCAGGGCAGTGCTGCTTTGACATATAACGTGCGCCACACACAAGACAGAAGTCGCAGCACAGGCTTCATGTCTCACCCAGTCATATTATTCTGACACCGGACCAACCAGTCCTAGCACTAACCCCATAATGCCAGACGCCAGGCGGAGCAGCCACTAGATTGCCAATTTTAAAGTCTTAGGTATGACCCGGCCGGGGTTCGAACCCACGACCTCCCGATCACGGGGCGGACGCCTTACAACTAGGCCAACCGTGCCGGTCTAGAAACAGGAGAAGGAGAAAGAGTTAAAGCAAAGAGAGAGGGAGAGAGTTAAAGCAGAGAGAGAGAGAGAGAGAGAGAGAGAGAGAGAGAGAGAGAGAGAGAGAGAGAGAGAGAGAGAGAGAGAGTCAAAGGGAGAGAGAAAGGGAGACAAAGATAGTAAGGGAAAGGGGATTGGAGATTTGGTTGTTTTTTGACGTACATTCAACCAATATGGGTAATCTTAAACTTTACCGCGAGATCAAGTTCTGCTCCAACAAGACCTGGATGCCCTGGCTGAATGGGAGACCACATGGAAAATGAGCTTTAACCCCAGCAAACTGATGCAACACCATCCACATCAACCATGAAAGAGGCAAAATCGCACACCTGTTTGACTACGTTCTTCACGGTCAAAAGCTAGAAACCGTCGCAAGCTGCAAGTACCTAGGGGTAACAATCTTGTACAATTTCACATGGACCCACCATATCAACAATGTGGCTGCTAAAGGGAACCGGACTATTGGTTTTCTGCGACGCAACTTCAGGGAGTGTACCCAAAAGGCGAAGACGGCAACCTACACCACATGGTCAGGCCCACCCTGGAGTATGCTCCACTGGAAAAGGTCCAGCGACAAGGTATGGGTTCAACAACTACACAGACAGGAACCCTGGCTCCGTTACCACTATGCTCAACAAACTCAACTGAGACAGCATGGAGACCCGCCGTCGAAACATGTGACTAGTGAGATTGTACAAAAACAATAACTCACTAGTAGCCATCGCCGCAGCGGCATACACCTATCCCTCTGACCCTCGAACACGCCCTCCACCCAGCCCTTTCAAACTCATTATTCCCCCCCCCCCCCCCCCCCCCACAATCTCCGAATGGAATAAGTTGCCAACACTGGTATCGTCGGCGTCCTACCTGGAGTCGTTTCGCTCCTGTCTCAGCGGCAGTCTCCTGCAGTCGGGCATGCGAGCCCCTTGAACGCACTCTCCCCTGTACATAGTTTTAACCTCCCCACCTTTTTAATCTCCCTGTTTGCTGGAGCTAGCCACTCTCGGTAACAGTGACTCAACCTGAGTCTGAGACGTTCGCAAGAACCCAGTCCTCTACGGAAGAAGAAGAAGAAGACCGTGTTAAATTCATAGCTTATAATTCAGAGGCATTTAAGTATCCTTCTTCTTCTTCTTCTTCTACGTTCCCGGCCATACATCTAGATGTCCAGTCCAGTGTTGAGTGCAAATCCCGCAGTATAAGTATCCAAATTTGTGGAACCTGCACTTGTAATCATAACAAGTCATTTTAGATCCCTTTGAAGTTACGGAATGAACTCCGATGAACTATACGAATGCATTTTGTTTACATGGCCATGGGTCAAAGAAGGAATTAACGGACAAGGGGGACAACTCTTTCGCGTAACTGACGTCCGCCATTTTCGGTGCATTTTCGTCGATTGAACAACATTAATTAATTATGCTTAAGTTTGAAGCTCATTCCGTCAATCAATTTCCACGACAAATGTTCTTTGGCTTGGAATTGTATCAAAAATAAGTGAAGAATGCCATGTCTATGAATTTAACACGCGTTGCCTACCCGTAACTGGGTTAGAATGAGAACAGCCAAGCCAAGTGAAGAAAATCAACGTAAGTATATGACACTTCTTCAACAAATGAAGCCTCTTACCTAGTCATACAGAAATAAAGTCGAGTACTTCGTCAGCCACAATGTAAAGCTTTCCCTCTCCACGGGTCACCGTCATGAACTAGCCGGAAGTCGCCTGTGACACGAACGAACGCTGTCTGCAAGGGGCCATTTGATTGGAAATTAATTATTGATGACGCGACTTCCTTCCCTGTTTTGTAAAGTACCTTTTGATTGAGACTAAGTTTCATCCAACTTTATCTGTTGATGACCCGTGCCTTGATACCATTGAGATCATAGGAGATGCACAGCAGTGCCGATACCAGGTTTCTTTAGCTTCACTTTAAAATGATATCAGAACGATAGTTATTCACTTGAAAGTGAACACAGGAGAGTTGTATACAGACAGATCTAGATCTAGTGTCTCTCTTTCTTGCACAGTGTCACCTAAGCTTACTGTGTGTGTGGGTGTGTATGTGTGACGGAGTGATTGAGTTTGTGTTACTGTTTGTCTATTTCTTACGTGAGCCTTGAAGGCTTCGCCTCTTGT
>NW_027128267.1:0-8000 GCF_037325665.1 Littorina saxatilis
GAGAGAGAGACAGAGAAAGAGAGAGAGACAGAGACAGAGAGAAAGACAGAGGGAGGGAGGGAGGGAGAGAGAAATAAAGAGAGAGAGAGAGAGAGAGAGAAAGTGGCATAGGGAGAGAGAGGCATAGAGAGAGACAATACAATTATAAGATACTTTCTTTCTTTCTTTCTTTATTTGGTGTTTAACGTCGTTTTCAACCGTTCAAGGTTATATCGCGACGGATTATAAGTAGAGGTTACATGCTGAGTCTCAGTAATCACTGAGACGAGGTATGTAACCTCTTTATTCCTCCGTTCTTCAGTTATTCAAAGAAAAGAGGAGTTTTTCTGCCGTGTATTGGCAAAATTAAGGCAGTAAGTCCAAATTTGGTCAAAATGAGATTTTCATATCATATCTTGTGTCAAAATTTCTAAGATGTGCGATCAATATTTATGGACTTTTTGAAGAAGTAAGTCCACTAAAAAATAATTAATCAAAGGATAAAAATCGGCAAATGGAAGCAAGTCCAGGGACTTTTGGTTTTCAGGTTTGCACTGGACTTACTTCCTTGCAAGCCTCAAAACGAGTTTGCATGGTTTAGCGCTCTATGTCCATTAGCCAATCGCGTTCACCCTTTTGTAATCCTGACTGCGGTTAACCAATCAGAACTAAGCTTATTGTATCATTATTTCCCTGGCCTTTGTCGGGGAAAATGGCGATGAGAGCTGCTGCCGACGTGTTCAACTATCCGAAGCAACAGTAAGTTGGTTTGTTTGTTTCATTTTTGTTGTTGGCTTTTTGCGTTCCGGTCTGAAATGACTCTCTCTCAATAGATGTATGAGAATTTACAACGACAACACAGATTTTCTGACTGATTTGGGTATTTCAATGTGCACTTGCATTTATACGGAGCTAGCAAGTAAAATGCCATAGTTCAAATGCCCATTTATTATAGTTTTGTTGTTGTACGCTACTTCTACCGTGACTTCTTGACTATTCACTTCTGCTCCGTATTTTCATCATGATATTTATGGATGCATTTAGCATGTTTCTAATACAAAGAGATAGTTGTTTTGATCTAGAATGAGTGACTTGTGGTCTTGAGCGCTGACAGCGTGTTAGATCTGGAACAGTATGACATTATACTGGAGGATTGTTCTCCGGTCTCTTTGTGCTTCCAACCATCGGAATAAGTATTATGTCCTATTGTATTTGACAGAAATGTGAGTCGAAGTGGGACAGGCAGCGACGACAGCTGCAGCACACTGAGGGATACTCGCCACCACTGACCCTTTATGTTCAAGGGCCCAAAACAAGGTATGTTTCACTGACACAGCCAAAAATAGCGTGCAACATTTTTTCATTCCTTTCTTTTCTCGGGCTGAAGAGGTATATTTTAAAACGAGCAACATCTTTACATCATTTTCGTTGCAGTAGTATTGCCCCCCGCGGGTTAGGGGGAAGAATTTACCCGATGCTCCCCAGCATGTCGTAAGAGGCGACTAACGGATTCTGTTTCTCCTTTTACCCTTGTTAAGTGTTTCTTGTATAGAATATAGTCAATTTTTGTACAGATTTTAGTCAAGCAGTATGTAAGAAATGTTAAGTCCTTTGTACTGGAAACTTGCATTCTCCCAGTAAGGTAATTGTACTACGTTGCAAGCCCCTGGAGCAAATTTTGATTAGTGCTTTTGTGAACAAGAAACAATTGACAAGTGGCTCTATCCCATCTCCCCCCCCCCCCCCCCCCCCCCCCCCTTTGCCCGTCGCGATATAACCTTGAATGGTTGAAAACGACGTTAAACACCAAATTAAAATAAGAAAGTTGCAGTAGTATTAGTATCAGCAGCAGCAGCAGTAATCGTTTGTCATTATAGTAGCCCGGGGGGGGGGGGGGGGGGGGGGGGGGGGGGCGGTAGGTGATGTGCGCGGGAGAGGAAAAGGATGATGTGAAGGAGGGTGGGGAGGAGATTTGTCAATAAAATGTCTCACTTTTGCTGCCTTTTTCATTTGACAGATGTGTAAGCGTTGCTGGCAGGTTGCAACTGCGAGATACAACCACCTCGGCTTGCAGGAGAAGAGGCCACAATGGAACTTGCCCAAATGAAAATGCCAGCAGCATACGACGGTTATGGGCCAAAGAAGAGGAAGAGGAGTAATACTGACAACTTTCAGTTTGACAATAACAGATGCTGAGCGCAGAGATGCAGAACGTGGGGACGAGGAGGGGGAGGAGGTGGGGGGGGGGGGGGGGGATTGTATGTTGTTTGTTAGTTATCAAAACAGGCTCATGGAAAAAAAATCTGCATCCAGTTAATCGCTGTAGTTGATAATTGTCATCAGTCGGATGGCAGAATGTCAGTGAATAGTTTTAGAAGGGATGTAGACTGTAACTGGGGTAGATGGGGTGATAAATAAATATACTACATCATAGTTTGCAGGTTTGTGGTTTTGCTAGTTGAACACTCAACTACAATGTTTGTGGACAGTGTGTGAATTACTATGTTACTATGTAATTCTACTAGCAAATGTAGCAAATGGTGTACAACTACAAATGTTTATATAGTTCATCACACAGTTTTCAAGACTAATTAAACAAATTTTGTTCAAAAGTGGAACACTTCAGCTGAAAGTCAACACTGCACGATAATATTGTTAACTCTGGTATAATGGCGGTTTGTCAAACCATTTCTTTTTGTCTTGCTGTTGCTTTAATTTTGTGTCCTTTGGAAATCAAGACTGCACGATTATCTATTGTTAATTCTGGTATAATGGCGGCTTGTCAAACCAGTTCTTTTTGTCATTCTGTTGCTTTAATTTCATGTACTTTGGAAATCAAGACTGCACGATGACCTATTCTTAATTCTGGTATAATGGCGGCTTGACACACTAGTTATTTTTGTCATGCTGTTGCTTTAATTTTGTGTCCTTTGTAAATCGTTAGTCAAGACTCAAACTCAATAAATAAAACGTCTTATTGTCAGATCCTGGATTCTAATTCTTATTAGCAAACGAAAGCGAGAAAGACAGTGAGAAGGAAAGAAAAAGTGTGTGTGTGTGTGTGTGTGTGTGTGTGTGTGTGTGTGTGAGTGTACCCCCGTTTCCACAGGTTTGGTTGCCTAAATCACCATAAGGCAACCATCCACACGTGGATGGCAACCTAAACTCTGGATGGCAACCTAATTGTGTGGATGGTCGCTTCATTTAACACCGTTAAATTGACTTTTTTGACGGAAAGAATGTCATAACAATGTTCAAAATGACATTCTTTCCGTCCTCTATAGGCGACGAAATAGGTCAAATTTTGTGCATTTTTTAGTGCAAAATTCTTCGATGCCGGAGCGAGTACTGCACCCAGTGCTGTTGTAGTGCAAGTGCACTAGAAAGGCACTACACCCAGTGCCGCCTCTTAGGTAACCATCCACACTTTAGGTGCGTGTGTGTGTGTGTGTGTGTGTGTGTGTGTTACAGACAAGCAGCAGGATAAAAAGCGTGTGTGTGTGTAAACGTTTTCTTAGATTTTTATTTTAATGTTAAAAGACTTGCGTTCAAGTCAATATTTGTCTTGTGAATATCAAAAGAGAGTATCAAGACTTGTATTAAAAATAATGGTCTTTTTAAACGATATCAATGACACAAGAACGGATTAACAATAAAGTTAATCATGAGTGAGCGACCACAGAATGATAAGCAAAACGAGGAACCAAGACAAAGACTAACTTGAGCATGTGTTGAAATTTCAGAAAACGGGAACATTTGTCTCAGTTAATCACAAAAGAAAATACAAGATTGTTCACCAAGGAAGTTGTTTGTGCATTCAGAAATTCACGAAATCATTGGACGTAAAGTCACATTTGAAAAAAAGTCCCAAAAGCAGTGTTGCGTGTATTTTCTTTTACTTTCAATTTTCGGAGATAATAAATTAGCAGAAAGCAGTAAGTCCACTTGCTGCTCTATGCCCTTTTCTCAGCCAGATATATCGACCAGGATATAATATGGCAGAAAGCAGTAAGTCCAATGCTGCTTTTTGCCATTTTAAAAAAATAAGATTTAAGCCGGGATATAATTTGGCAGAAAGCAGTATGTCCTCTTACTGCCTTTTACTATTATTTTTGAGTGAATGAGTTTGGGGAATTAATTCGGCAAAAGGCAGTAAGTCCACAAAAATCATTATTTCTAAGTGATGAATCAAAAGAGGGTTTTAATATTCATAGCAGAAACGCACAATAATGCCCTTCATGTTATCAGCAAACAAAAACATCATTTTAGGCTTTTCATTCCAAAACAGTGATGCAAACACAAAAAGTCGATTTTCTCGAAACTATGTTTCATGGACTTGCTTCCTTCTGCCTTTACACGGCAGTTTTGTGCGAAAGTTTGATCGAATCATATTCACCCAACCAGTCTACCTGCGCCAGTCTACCTGCGCAGGCGATCGATTAATGCGCGGTTGTATAGTTCCGTGCAAATCATTCAATTCTGTTAACACTTCTGGTCAGTTTCCATGTTTTGAACTAAAATCAAGTACACAGTTATGTTGTCATTCTGCTGTGGCGGTAAAGGCAGATAGTGTGTGTTCTGTTCATGTTTTGGTATCGCTCAGGAAATGTTCTTTCCTCGAATGTGACTAGCAGACGAAGTTTTTACACCCGTGTTCCAACTTTAAAAACTGTATGAAGTTCAGTTTTCTGGGGCAAAATAGTGTATGAAACCGCTGCATATTCTTTAAGTTGATTAAATGTTTGCAATTGATTGCGTGTGATCTGTTTATAAAATGAAATATTGTTGAAAACTGACCGTCGTATTGCAGTCTTGTCGATGCAGCCGAAATCTGGAAGGGGAACTACTCGTGTCGCTAGACAAAATATGAGAGTTACTTTTCCTTGGAATCTTGCTTGCGATAAACGATTGTGCACGGCAGATCTGAATTCAGAAAACAACCAAACTCATGGATTTTATATTGAGATTCATGTGTTCAAGCCTGTAGTTGCTGGTTTAAATGCGGTATGGTTGTATTGTTTGCTCCAGAAATTTATATTTTGTACATTAGAGTGTTCTGAACTTTTGAGTCGCAAAAAGTAGATCCACAATGTGTACAGTCTCTACCCATGAGCTATCGAGGATTCAGGCCCGTTGTTGGGTAAGTGATTTTGGTTGTTGGGTAAGTTACCGAAAAATAACAAGCCCTACAAGTTTAGGAATAAGACACATTCTCTATCAACGAGAGTAATATTGCATGAGCAAACAGATGTTTTTTTTAACATCCAGCTCTCGCCCATGAGAGGGACTATAAACTAAGGCCTTAAAAAAAAAAATAGGTGTGGTTACGGTAACCCGACCTACCCTATTTGTTTTATTACATTTGTCAAAAAAAAAAAAAAACCGAGTGCAGAAAACGCAATGAAAGCGAAAGCGCTGGAGTCGCACACTTATTTCCCTGTCAAGTAGGTTTAATTCGTACACATTAGAAAAAAAAGTTTAAAAAAAATAGTGATTGCCTACCTTCCTACCCAATTTTTTGTGGCTATGTTACCGTAACCACACCTTTTTGTTTGTTTGCCTAATGATGATACGTTTTATAAATATTAGAATAACAATCAAAGAAATAATGGAGAGAGAGACAGCGAGAGAGAGAGAGAGAGAGAGAGAGAGAGAGAGAGAGACAGACAGACAGGCTGACAGACAGACAGAGAGGCAGACAGACAGAGAGGCATTAATAGAAAGAGACAGAGAGACAGAGGGAGAGCAATATCGATTGGTTGCTAAACGCAAGTGGCCTGTGGTTCAAAGGTGACGTCATTAAGGAAACAAGATGGCCCCCGGGAAAGGGGCAGAGGCAGAGTTATGGTGAGAATAATTTGATAACGAGCTCGTCATTTGAAACCAATCACTCGCGCATGCGCAGCCCAATTGATGTGGTTGTGAGCGGGATGTTCTCGGTAACCACCAGGCGGAGGGACAGAGGGACGAACTCACGACAAGAGGGCCGATGTTCGCCCAAGGAAAAGGAACTCGAATCATCATGACTGCCTATCACTTTCGACTGGGAGCAATTTTTCTGTGGTAGAAAGGAAATTCGATTAAAAGCAGGACATGTTTTTGCTGTGAGAAAAAAGCGGGTCGATACACTATGGCTGCAAATTACACACAATGGCGGCCAGGGAGGCTACCAGACTGCCGACAGACAGAGAACAGGTCTGCAGATTGGGGCTTTGAAGGTTTCATTTCTGCTGTGTTGATATGGCAAAAGTAAAACTTCTGGTATCATTATCATCAGCAGCAGCAGCAGCAGCAGCAACATCATCATCATCATCATCATCATCATTATCATCATCGAGGAACAACAACAACAACGTACAACAACAACAACAACGACAACAACAACAACAACAACAACAACAACAACAACAACAACAACAACAACAACAACAATGAACTACCCAGCCAACTTCAATTCAATTCTATACAACTTTATTAATATATAATTATGGTCTGAATGTTAAAAAAGATGCAGAAAATTGTCTTTCGGCTCTTGTACACAAATATTACATCACGTAAAAACACAGTCCTTACATAAGAATCACAAGCTCGCTAAATATAAAACAATCTGGCCCCTCTGCCCACACATATCCAAATCCACACACACCCACTCGTCTTGGTCATCCCATGTCTTGGTCTCGGTCTTACCACGTCTAGGGTCACTGTTGTGCTCAGAACTCGTAGCCAATAATCGAACACGACACATTGCCACTTCCTTAATCTGCCTTGCCCATGCGCAGACGTCCTTGGCCGTTTGTGTCAATTATTTTGATAGGCTGACCAGGGGAATGGACGCGACTTTTTGTGTCTCCTCTGACCTCCAGGCGGTAAAACAAGTCCCACAGATGTAATGTGGATGCCCGATGAGTTATCACAGACCAGAGAGGTGGTGGTTCATTATAATCAGACAAAGAGACTGGAGAGAGGGGTGGGGGTGGGGGGGAGCAATGTCTCAACATCTCAGCAAGTTGTCGTCTGGGTCTTCCTGTTCGTCTTCTTTCCCCTCTCTTGCTCTTCTTCAAAATCATCGCCACGTGCAGCAACCTCACCAGAGACTATAGAGTATACAGAGACGCTCCATACGGCGCTGAAAAGTGAGACCGGAAGCCCAGTGGCGCCACCATGCGGAAACATGGAAAAAACTACTTTCTCTTTCCACAGCAGTAGTGATATCGTGCTGCACAAGCATTGCTGCGCCAACGCGAAAACGCAGTGGGGCATGGTGTTCGGCCATCAATTGCTCAAACGCACATGCTAAAGGCTTCAGGATGTTTATATTTCCCAAGGAAGAGAGCAGGTGAGGATTGTTTCTTCAATTTTTCTCTCGTTAAATGTTCGAAAATCAGTAAAAAGTTGTAGCGTCGAACTGCGTGTAGATCTATTCTACCGGAACAGAAAACACACACTGTACACACAACAGCCTCAAACCACTCCAAGCTCTGCATGTTGGTACTACTAGCTTCACATGTATACGATTTATTTCTCCTCTACTTTATCTCATTTCGGCATGCCAAGTCTGGAACTGATAGTGGCAAATACGGTCCGAGGGTGATCGATTAGGGTAGACATAACCATCTCGTTTGATTGACACGGCCGTCGCGGGGTTATAGAGTAGATCTACAACGGATAACAGCTTGCAGCTTCGAACGTTAGTATTATCATGATTAATATTTTGATTGTAAACGTTTTGATGATGATGATGATGATGATGATGATGATGATGATGATGGCTATTGTTGTTGTTCTTGTACACCATTTTGAATGAGTAAAGGTCAAAGAGGGTAGACAGAGAGAGAGAGAGAGAGAGAGAGAGAGAGAGAGAGAGAGAGAGATTGGATTGGATTGTTTACTATTTAGGCCATAGCCCCGTTGTGACGGAAGTGAACATATATATATATATACAATGACATGATGACATTTGCACACAAATCAAATGAAATAAATCATACACGAACTAAGACATTACATTTCAAATAAAATAT
>NW_027128268.1:0-62265 GCF_037325665.1 Littorina saxatilis
TGTTGAACCACGGCACCATGGCAGAAGGTGCAACAGCAAGCCACCATCGATGACATATGTTACATCATCAGGAATAACACCATTTACCTGCTTTGTTGAAGTCCAGATGTAAGTTGCCAGTGCAGCCTTGGTACCTTGTCTTGGCAGACCACCCGAATCAAACAGCGATGCTGGGACACTGCACATCTCAAAGGCAAAGGCGTCCTCAAGACATCCGTTGGTGTTCTTCACAGTTGTCACTAGTCTCTGGAACAACAGCATGGAGTGAACATGTACTAGATCATCGTGCAGATTGGACGACTTGGCTTTCAGAGCCATGGTTACAGCTTGATCCTTCTTTTTAAAGGTGAAATCCACAACATTATTTCCGATCATGCTGCTCAGAATCTTGTTTCCTATGCCTTTTGCTTGTTCTGCATTCACAGTAGCTTCAGCTTCTTTTCCGCTTGAAATGGATCGGAGGGCTGTATCCACAGTGAAAGGGTTCCTATCAAGCAGATATCTCAAGATCAGCTGAATGTCTGTGTGATCTCGCTTCTGCCTTGCCACGCTCAACTCTTTGTGCTGCGTTTCTTGCTCGCTAGAATGGAATGCAACGTCTGTGAGAGACTGCATTGCGTCGGGGATTTCTGCACAGGCAGACATACACAGTAGTAGGTGGGAGATCAATGCCATATGATTGCGCAGCATTCAGTTCAAATTTCCGTACCTCTGTGTAAGAACAGCTAAAGCCAAGGTGGCTGAGGGTATCGATCAGAAACCGTGAACCGAATGATCGGTGCATTTGCACGCCAAGTGCAAACTTCAATGGTGCAATAGCAGTGCTTGGCCTACTGAGCTGAATGATTGCTTGTCCTATTGCACTGATATCATGTTAGGTAACCTTGAAAGAAATACATGTACATATCCACTAACAAATGCACAGATTAATAAATAAACGCAACGTAAGTAGGTGAAGCTGAACATGGAAAACAAGAGGCGAAGCCTTCAAGGCTCACGTAAGAAATCAACAAACAGTAACACAAACTCAATCACTCCGTCACACACACACACACACACACACACACCGTGACACACACACACACACACACACACACACGCACGCACACACACACACACACACACACACGCACACACACACACACACACACACACACACACACACACACACACACACACACAGAAAGAGCATAGGTGAAACTGCAAGAAAGCGAGACACTAGATCTAGATCTGTCTGTCTGCATGTAGCCTACTTACATGGACACGACTGCCAAATAGTCTCGGCCCGCTCAAAATAACAGTCACCGAGACTTTCAGTAATTCCATCGCGTGACGTCTAACCCTCGTACGTCATAATGTGACGTCAATGTAATATGACGTCTTCAAATGTTAAAGTTTCTACCACAGACATACATACATACTTACATACATACATACATACATACATACATACACACGCACGCACAGACAGACAAAAGTTAGCATCGCATAGGCTACACTTCGTGAGCCAAAAACTTATTACCTAACAGTCACATGCACGATCCACGTTGTTCTCAATGGACATAATTTCACAAGGCAAATAGACAAAGACTGAATCTGCAATCGCCTAATAATCATTATAATGCGAGCAGTGAAATGCGCCCCTGGGAAACAAACAAATATATCTATACATAGATGAGACCAATAAACTGCTTACGCCATGCTGATTAAGCTATCGTGTGATGTTATTGAATAGTTTCCTTGGGTAGCTTGTGAAAAACTGTCGCTCCGAAAACTAAAATAAAATGTACGATATTTCGGACTCATCGCATGGTTTTTTCCCGGCCAACTCGATTAGATGTGTGCAGGCACACTGAAATGAATGAACTGCACCTAAAATGAATTTTATTGCAATTACTTCGCACACATCCAAACGCTTCCCAGCCTACATGCGACCTTCCCATTGCCCAACTTTTGAAAGACTATCTTTCTAATCTAAACAAACAAATAAACGATGACGCAATTTGAACTACACAGTCCGGATGATGTTGGTCGTGGACGACCCATATGGTAAGGAATTTTTGGCTCACGAAGTGTAGCCTATGCGATGCTAACTTTTGTCTGTCTGTGCGTGCGTGCGTGCGTGCGTATGTATGTATGTATGTATGTATGTATGTCTGTGGTAGAAACTTTAACATTTGAAGACGTCATATTACATTGACGTCACATTATGACGTACGAGGGTTAGACGTCACGCGATGGAATTACTGAAAGAATTTGGCAACTTGTTTTTTAAATTGCACAAGAGTCAAACCATTTGATTTATAGAATTTTCACTTTGTGGAACTGTCATGCATACGCTGAAATGTATGTCCCTCAAATATGAAGTGATTCGGTCAACAGATGTAGAAGTTATTAACATTTTTGAGGGTTGCATTTTTTGGGGGTCACCCTGTATACAGATTTTTGCTGAACTTTAATGACCCCCTTCATTGTAAGGTTACACTTGCGCAATGGCGCGCAAAATTAATCAATGACATGAACTCATTCCTCTAAGGCAAATGCCCTGATCCTGCTTAATTGTAACTGCTGCATTCAAGTCATTGATTGTCTAGAGTTGGTTAGAGGTTACTAGGTACTACTAACAATCTGGAGGGCTTAAAACCGGTTAGTATAGCTCCCGCTCAGTTTTTAACCTGGTAATGTTGAGCCAATCCCCAAAATCAGATTTGTTTTCAGAAATCTCACAAAAGTCATATTCTTTTAGGCTACCATTCTTTTACCTACAAACTGGCAACTTTGTTGAGAGGTCATACATAAGCTGAAGTGAATATACACCAAATATGAACTAATATGTGGTCGACAGATGTGGAATTTATTACAATGAGAACTTTTTTTATGGGTTACATTTTTGGGGTTACCCTGTACAAACTTCAGTTTTCTTTTTAAATGTTACGTGAGAGAAAATGTTCTTTCATCAAGTACAGATGAAGTTCAGAAAGTAAAAATACTTAACAAATTGCTTTAAATCCAAGAGAAGGTGTGTGAAGGATTGGGGGTTTGAATCAATAATATTAAAATTAATAAAAAGCACTGACTCGACCACGTACCATATATATTCTTACTGGTTGATGAGCCTTGAATGTGTGCAGACATGTGAAAGGTTTGTGAAGAGCAACAACTCAACTGAACCCCTGACGCATAGGCTCTTCCTTCCTTTTGTTCAGTGAGACTCTTCCATTTGTGTGGATCAGCAGCATTACCGGCATGCCAGGCAGCTACAAAAGAATAGATGGAGAAAAATAAAACATTAACAAGAAACAATCAGCAGTATTATTTTCAAGGTAACATAAATGTTCTCTGAGCCTGTGCCAAAAATAATTTCTCTTTGTGAAAGCAGCAAGTTACTAATAGCACCATACCTTCATAAAGTAAACCCTTCAGAGTGATAGTACAAATAATTTCATCAGTTTTTATCAATTGGAAGGTCTTGAAAATGTTATAAGAATGCCCAAAAATGGCAAAATCAGACACTTTCACAGAGTACGAGAGTTACTTGCCTTGGGAGTTTGCTTGCACTCGCAAGAGATCTAAAGGCACGTTTCATGATATTGAGGATTGCAGTTTCCCCCTCACACACAATATTCCAAAATAATAAATAGTCAAACAGGGGCCAAAAAACAGTTTGCACCAAGAGTTCAACTTTTTATCTATCCAAAACAGTAAAAAAAATTATATGAACATTCGTATTTCCAAGATGATTGGCGTTCCAAGACACTATATCCTAAAACCCCCAAAACATGCTTTTACAACTTCAGTGCATAATAACTGCCCAAAGGTGCTGTTTAAAGCAACCATTGATAATAATTTTTAACATACTCCTTGAACACATTAAGAAAAATGGTTAACTTGCAAATAAAGGGACAGCATTGATCAGAACAATGGTAAGATAAAGGACGCTACTTATATTTAGTACATTTTTTATCTTTATCGTTTCCTGTAGACCTCAGAAGTTCTAGCCAGCTTAAGAAATCATTCTAAAATCGAAAAACAAACATCTATACATTTTCTACGCAAAGTAGATTGATACTTGACACAGTCACACAGACATACGTGGGCTATGGGGCAACCCTACCCCCTAAATTTGAAAACGGGGTCAATTTCTTAACTGCATTCATTCAGCAAAACAATCCCTAATTTCTTCTTTTTTTTCACAAATGAACTTATGACTTTAGAAAAGCATTCAAAAATGCATATATGGAACGCTTTTTCTTTGGTCCCAATTCAAGGGGGTGTGCTATTCTCAGGTAACACTGTGAACGCTCAAATGAGACTTGGTCACATGTCAAAAAAAGTTGGTGGGATTTTTTATCTGAGCCATTGGCAAGCATGAAATGTCATCAACATTAGGAAAGACATAGTATCTCCCATTGTCTTTTGCGCGCAAACACTTCACACAGATCTCCTCTCGATCTGGCCCATCGGGGAAATGGGTTGACTTGGGGATGATCACCGCCCTGTATCTCTCCACCTTTCCATCCATGCTGACAAAGTCAGCGGTCACAAAGTCCCCAACTTGAATGTCTCACTGTGGGACAAAGAGCCTGGTTTTCACGACTGGCACCACATGGTTGGCTGACCACGCGGCATCCAGTGGCGTGTTGTGGGTAGACGTCCATTGGACATAAATTGGGAACGACGTCGCTGGATCATCTGGTTTGCATACTTTGTTCATGTACAACATTTAGTCAAGCTGTCGAACTAACAGAATGAAACTGAACTCACTGCATTTTTACAGCAAGAGCGTATACTCCTAGCATCGTCAGTTCACCGCTTGATGCAAAGGCAGTGAAATTGACAAGAAGAGCGGGGTAGTAGTTGCGCTGAGAAGGATAGCACGCTTTTCTTTATCTCAATTCTTTTTAATTTTCTGAGCGTGTTTTTAATCCAAACATATCACATCTATATGTTTTTGGAATCAGGAACCCACAAGGAATAAGATGAAATTGTTTTTTAAATCGATTTCGGAAATTTTGTTTTAATAATAATTTTTATATTTTTAATTTTCAGAGCTTGTTTTTAATCCGAATATAACATATTTATATGTTTTTGGAATCAGAAAATGATGAAGAATAAGATAAACGTAAATTTGTATCGTTTTAAAAACAAATTATTTTTTTTTACAATTTTCAGGTTTTTAATGACCAAAGTTATTAATTAATTTTTAAATTGAAATGCAATACCGAAGTCCGGCCTTCGTCAGAGATTGTTTGGCCAAAATTTCAATCAATTTGATTGAAAAATGAGGGTGTGACAATGCCGCCTCAACTTTTACAAAAAGCCGGATATGACGTCATCAAAGGTATTTATCGAAACAAATAAAAAAAATATCCGGGGATATCATTCCCAGGAACTCTCATGTCAAATTTCATAAAGATCGGTCCAGTAGTTTGGTCTGAATCGCTCTACACACACACACACACGCACAGATAGACACACACACATACACTGCACGACCCTCGTCTCGATTCCCCCTCTACGTTAAAACATTTAGTCAAAACTTGACTAAATGTGAAAAAAAATTTAAAAAATTTAAAAAATGGGATAGCGGCGAAACGGGATTGCGCCAAAATGGGATGCGGTAGTAAGATGACGCTTGGCTTGTGAAATGTCGCCAAAATGGGACGGCGGCAAAACGGGATTGCACGTAAATGGGATATTGCGCGAATTATAAACGAAGGAGTAGGCCCTAAGTTTCTCGTACGAGATGTTTACTGGGAGTAAATATTTGGGGAGTAAAAATTTAGTTCCTTGTGGAGTTCTTTTTTCGTACAAGATTTTTACGGGAAGTTTACTCCGGAGTCAATTTTTCGTGGAGTAAAAATTTCGTGTTACACCGGTTCATGACCGTTGTGGTAACGAGCGCACATTGCTGTCTCCATATTGTGTTCCTACGAATCGAAAGTACGATCGCCAAGCCCTTCAATCTGTCATTGAAGGCAACGTTCGATATTTCTGTCTGTCAGCGTCGCCAACGTTCGACAGATTGTACTACTGTTACTCACAAACTTTCAATTTACACAATGAAATGCCAATAACATGCAAACACAACAATGGGAGACGAAGGGAAAACCTACTAGCGATTGAAATTATGCAAACGAACTCACAAATCCCTCACTTTCCGAATGCAAACGCTGCAAATCCGTATGGGTGCGTCGCTGTGTCGAACGTTGGGTTGACGAACGTTGCTGACAGACGCAACAAAACTTGATCAAAAGGCACTAAAAACGATTAAATGTTTTACTCACTGGGTATCGCATTCCTCTTTTTCTTCCTGCAGACGATATGAAGCGGTTGAAACGTCGTTTCCGATGAAAGGCTCGGTTATTTCCGTTAAAAACGAAGTTTGCCGAACGTGTGATTCTGTCTACAGACACCGGTCGGATCACAACAAAAATGTTCATTCTTTGCGATTTTGTGATACTGTTGATGATACACCTGCTTTCCAGTGAAGAACATCAATAAAATGATGTTCACAAGCAAGAATAACAGACAAAAGCACGCGATGTGTAAAATTAGGCTTTGCTTTTCAAACAAAGCACGTGTTTTTTTTTACTGACAGACACTTTCGGTTGCGATTTAAAATTTTTCCAGAAACGGTTTTATGCTCCCATTTGATATTTTTTCCCTATTTTATCTAGTCAGAGACTAACCTTGTGTATTAATTGAATTAATAACCCCATTATCATAATTTTGTGTGTTATTTTCGTGTCTGCTTGAATCACACTTTGAGATGGGGTCATGTGACAGAAGGAAATGGTGTCTGTCAGGATTCACACGTTCGCTTCGAAAAACTCGCTCAAATAATTGCTCAAACACAAACATTTTAGCTTTTATTTATTTTTTTGTATTGCAAATACCATACTTACTCATGCCAAGCAGAAAAAATGATGAAAATCAACACAGTAAGAAAGTAATTTGAAGGCAAAGTTTACACACATCAAAGAGTCTGATTTAAAGCGAGTTTCTCTGCACTGATCGTTAGATTTGAATTTAGAAAACAACCAAACTCATCGATTTTATATGGAGATCAATGTGTTCAAGCCTGTAGTTGCTAGTTTAAATGCAGTATGTTTGTACTGTTTCGTCTAGAGATGTACATTTCGTACATTAGAGCGTTCGGAACCTTTCAATCGCTAAAGTAGTTCCCTCAAGTCTAGCTCATCAACCTGTGAGCTATCGAGGATTCAGTCCCATTGTTGGGTAAGTAATTTTGGTTGTTGGTTAAGTTACCAAAAATGATTCCCCCCTCTGCTTCTTTCTCTCTGTAAATGAGTAGGGCTAGTTATTTGTCGGTAACTTACCCAACAACCAACCCAACAACCAAAATCACTTACTCAACAACGCCCCCCCCCCCCCCCCCCCCCAAGACATTGACATTTTCAAGACCCTGTTTTCTAAGATATTCTGGTCATAACTTATGTAAGTTTACCCCCACTGTAAGACCTGATTTTTTCAGGGTTTCGAACTCTCGAAGAAAACAAGTTTAATGCTGAACATCGGAAATGTAAAAGTATTGCTCTTCCTGTCTGATCAGTCTCCCCGTTAAATCCACAGGCTACATTATTTAACTTACCAAACCGGAGTGTGTGTGTGTGTGTGTACACCGGATTACCACCATCAACGCACCCTTTTGGACTTTTCTACATAACCTTACTATGCCTGCTGTGACATTCACGAGGATTATTGTCATTCTTGGACAATTGTGTGCCTATGCTGGACTTGCAGGAAGACAAACGGCGCCGGAACGGTATACGTGCTGCCAAGTGTGCACGTCCAGAGCGCAGTGTGAACCGAGAGTGAGTGTGTTATTGTGTGGAAATTTTGCTTGATTGATTTATTCATGATTTAATTTGCTTTTTGGTTCAATAGTAAAATCTGTGTACGTTATACTTTGTATTTTGTGGTGTGATTCGCCCGAGTGCGAGACCCCAACCCCGAACGCCTCTGTGGGTGGCATTGTATACTTGTGTAACGTGAGTGTGTAGATGAGAATGTGAAAGTTGCTTTGGACCCTGAAACAAACAGCAAACACCAACAGCTAAGTTTCAGCCTGACAAAGAAATTCGAGTGACACAGCTAATGGCTGTACTTGTTATTTCTCTATTAAAACAAATGTTTCAAGATCTTCAGGCCAAAACAAATAAATTGTCTGTTTCTATTAACATGGCTAAAAAAAATAGGGTAGGTAGGTAGGTTTTTGTGTGTTGTTGTTGCCAGGATAGAATTCTTGAAAATAACTAAATGACACAAAGAGACAAGACTCGCTATAGATAGATTTATAAAAAACAAACAAATGTGACAAAGGATATAAAATGATTGTTTTACCTGGTCTGGAATCTTCAGTAGTAATTGCATAAAAAAAAGTCTGATAGTGATAATATCAATTATCATGTTAACTTTTTCTTAAAATGGGTGCGTTAAATCCTAGTCTGTTTGTTTTTAATAGACTAAGCAATCCTTGGACTGACAGAAAAGATGTATTTAAAAAATGTCCAGTTGCTTTTACTTATTTTTTCTAATTGGAAGAGAATATGCACTCTTTTCTGTTCAAATGGGTAGAGGGCGAGGTAGTAAAAGGATCACAGTTCAAGATTTTGCTGGGATAAAGAGCGAAAACTCAACTTGGTATCTAACACTATTTCTGAACACTGTAACCACTTCAGCACTTTTTTTCCCTTCTGTTTTTTGGTCTTCCAAACTTCTAATCTAGCTTCAAAAATGATTAAAAAAAAGTGTTTTTTTCTGAATTCAACAGTTAAATCACTATTTTGGATATTCTATTTTGCTTCCCTATTTATCTTCTTAAGTTTTTGATCATCTGATTACTTTGCTTTTCTATTTGGAAGATAATATGCACTCTTTCCTGAAAAATGGGTAGGGGGTGGGGGTAGTAAAAGCATCACAGTATAAAACTTTGCGCGACAAGAGGTGTGTTTCTTTTAACTGTGATGAAGAGGGATAACTCAACTTGGTATCTAACACTAGTTCTGAACACTGTAACCACTTTAGCACTTTTAATTTATTTGTTCGGTCTTCCAAGCTTTAAATTCAGCTTATAACACGAGTAAAACAGTGTGTGTTTTCTGAATTCACCAGTTAAATCACTCTGTTGGATGTTCTTTTTTGCTTTCCTCTTTCTGTTCTGAAGTTTTTGATCATCTGACTTAGACTACCTTGCTTTTCTATTTGGAAGATAATATGCACTCTTTTCCGAAAAAATGGGTAGGGGGTGGGGGTAGTAGTTCAAGATGTTGCGTGACAAGGGGTGTGTTTCTTTTAACTGTGATGAAGAGGGATAACTCAACTTGGTATCAAACACTATTTCTGAACACTGTAACCAGTTTAGCACTTTTATTTTTTTTCTGTCTTCCAAGCTTTAAATTCAGGTAATAAAATGAGTAAAAAAAGTGGTTTTTTTCAGAATTCACCAGTTAAATCACTATGATGGTATTTTTTATTTTGCTTCCCTATTTCTGTTCTTAAGTTTTTGATCATCTGACTACCCTGCTTTTCTATTTGGTAGATAATATGCACTCTTTTCTGAAAAAATGGGTAGGGGGGTGGGGGAAGTAAAAGTATCACAGTTCAAGATTTTGCGCGACAAGTTGTATTTCTTTTAACAGTGGTAAAGAGGGATAACCATCTGACTACCCTGCTTTTCTATTTGGTAGATAATATGCACTCTTTTCTGAAAAAATGGGTAGGGGGTGGGGGAAGTAAAAGTATCACAGTTCAAGATTTTGCGCGACAAGTTGTATTTCTTTTAACAGTGGTAAAGAGGGATAACTCAACTTGGTATCTAACACTATTTCTGAACACTGTAATCACTTTTAACACTTTTAATGTATGTTTGTCTGTGTTCCAAGTTTCAAATTAAGCTTCAAAAATGGGTAAAAAAAATAGTTTTCTCATAATTCACAAGTTAAATCATTATGTTGGATGTTCTATTTTGCTTCCCTCTTTCTCTTCTTAAGTTTTTGATCATCTGACTACCCTGCTTTTCTATTTAGAAGATAATATGCACTCTTTTCTGAAAAAATGGGAAGGGGGTAGTAAAAGCATCATAGTTCAAAATGTTGCGCGTTAAGGTTGTTACATTTAGTCAAGTTTTGACTAAATGTTTTAACGTAGAGGGGGGAATCGAGACGAGGGTCGTGGTGTATGTGCGTGCGTGTGTGTGTGTGTGTCTGTCTGTGTCTGTGTGTGTGTGTAGAGCGATTCAGACTAAACTACTGGACCGATCTTTATGAAATTTGACATGAGAGTTCCTGGGTATGAAATCCCCAAACGTTTTTTTCATTTTTTTGATAAATGTCTTTGATGACGTCATATCCGGCTTTTCGTGAAAGTTGAGGCGGCACTGTCACGCCCTCATTTTTCAACCAAATTGGTTGAAATTTTGGTCAAGTAATCTTCGACAAAGCCCGGACTTCGGTATTGCATTTCAGCTTGGTGGCTTAAAAATTAATAAATGACTTTGGTCATTAAAAATCTGAAAATTGTAAAAAAAAATAAAAATTTATAAAACGATCCACATTTACGTTCATCTTATTCTCCATCATTTGTTGATTCCAAAAACATATAAATATGTTATATTTGGATTAAAAACAAGCTCTGAAAATTAAATATATAAAAATTATTATCAAAATTAAATTGTCGAAATCAATTTAAAAACACTTTCATCTTATTCCTTGTCGGTTCCTGATTCCAAAAACATATAGATATGATATGTTTGGATTAAAAACACGCTCAGAAAGTTAAAACAAAGAGAGGTACAGAAAAGCGTGCTATCCTTCTTAGCGCAACTACTACCCCGCTCTTCTTGTCAATTTCACTGCCTTTGCCATGAGCGGTGGACTGACGATGCTACGAGTATACGGTCTTGCTGAAAAATGGCATTGCGTTCAGTTTCATTCTGTGAGTTCGACAGCTACTTGACTAAATGTTGTATTTTCGCCTTACGCGACTTGTTTTTCTTTTTAATTGGTAAAGAGGGATAACTCAACTTGGTATCTAACACTATTTTTGAACACTGTAATCACTTTAACACTTTTAATCAATGTTTGTTGGTGTTCCATGCTTCAAATTGAGCTTCAAAATGGATACAAAAGGAATTTTTTTCCGAATCCACAAGTAAAATCACTATGTTTAAACTTTAATGTTCTATTTTGCTTCCCTATTTCTCTTCTTCAGTTTGTGATCATCTGATTGTTATTTTGTTTACATTTTCACAATACAATATTGCAACTTATTCAGTAGTGTTTGCGTGAAAAAATCTGATACCTATGCTTAAACTTCAGTCGTTATCTTAAAATTTTGCGCGTTAAGCCCTTTATATTTTGTATTTTCCTGATAAGGCCCAAAAAAAAAGAGGTCTGTTTACGGTAACCCGACCGACCCTATTTTTTTCGCGCGACCCTAGACTTTTTTTTGGCATTTGGGGGAAAAAAAAAAAATCTGTTTTTTTTTTTTTTTGCAAAATAACGTAAAAATATGGTTTTTTGGAAAAAAAAAAAAAAAAAAATCCCGACCTACCGACCCTATTTTTTTGGCCTATGTTACCGTAAACAGACCTTTTTTTTTTTTTTGGCCTAAAGCAAACATTGAACTAACAGAAAAAGTAACTTTTAAAACTACCTAATCACCTTGAAATTGGGCCTCCATAGTATACTCCAGCCTTAAGCACTTCCCAAGTCTACAATCAGATTTAACTCAAGACACTTAACTTTATTTTTTTCAAGTCACAAATTAACACTACTACACATGTGCGACATCGGTGACTAAAACCTTGCCCAATCGCCAGGGGCGAGTAGAAACCGTCTGGAAGCTCACCCAGCTGACCAGTGAAAATTTGGATAAAATGCAATTTTATCCAATTGGTACCAATACTATTTTTTTATTTACCCTAAGGCCAACAAAAAAAAGTTGTATGTTTCTGGTCACCCGACCCCACCTATTTTTTTCACACCGACCTTAGACTTTTTTTTTATTGCATTTGTAAAAAAAAAACAAGAAGAGCAAACGCTCGATCGAGTCACTTTCGCAGTTCTGAATATTATATGAGGCATCAGATGGACAGGAAGAAATTGCTATTCACAACACAATGAGTCACGTTCACATAAAATTTGAGCCCGGTCACTTTTATAGTTTCCGAGAAAAGCCCAACGTTAAGTTGTGTGTTGCCGAACAGAAAAGGCTAGTTATCTCCCTTGTTTTTCTGATAACGTTCGTAAAAGGCTACAGATGTAAATACTTTGATGTAAAGAATAATCCTACAAAGTTTCAATCACATCCGATGAACTTTGTCAAAGATATAAAATGTCTAATTTTTCCTTTGACGCTGACCTGTGACCTTGAAAAAGGTCAAAGGTCAACGAAACCATCGTTAAAGTGTAGAGGTCATTGGAGGTCACGACTAAACAAAATATGAGCCCGATCGCTTTGATAGTTTCCGAGAAAAGTCCAACGTTAAGGTGGTGTCTACGGACGGCCGGCCGGACAGAATAACACTGACCGATTACATAGAGTCACTTTTTCTCAAGTGACTCAAAAAATCGTCAAAACGAAAGTAACAGACGGCAGACGATATCCCTTTTGTCTCAATTGTTTTGTAATGTGTTGTCTTTCTCTTAGTATAGTAAAGTCTAGTCTCTTTGCGTCACTGTATAGTTAATTTCTACCCTGGCCACAACAACAAAAAAATCCCTACCTACCTACCCTATTTTTTGTAGCCATGTTACCAGAAACATACACCCGTCGCGATATAACCTTCGTGGTTGAAAACGACGTTAAACACCAAATAAAGAAAGAAAGAAACATACAACTTTTGTGTGTGTGCCTAATGTTGTAATGAGGGAATGTCAATATAGTGGCCTCAGACGAGAGTTTGATGGCAAAATGATGGTAACATTTATTGTGTTAACAAATTTAAAGAACACAGAAAGAGAAAATTAATGCAATTTTGTTTGCCACAGCATTACTTTTGTGGAACATACAGTGATACACTCCCAAGATTTTGCGACTTGCTTCAGACTCAGAGAAGAACAGTGCAAAAGAGCCTGACAAGACACCAGTATGTAAAGCCTATTTATCACTGGTCACACAGCCCAGGTGTTGATTGTTCCACAATAAATGGTGTGTACTTTAAATCTCATAACACTGTTTCATAATTTATGTATGTGGTATGTACACGGTTTGTGACATTTTTGATGGGCTAGTGATGTATAAATTTAAAGTTACTCGCCCGGCTAGTGATTTGAATGTGTGAAATTTGGCCATCCATGCATGTGTGAACCATACCATCTGTCTCGAGACAGGCAGGAATTGCAATTCAACGAGTTTAAATACCTGACCCATTTACCTTGAACAGTCACAGTATTATAATATATCCAGGCTAGCTGCTCTTGATGTGGTTGTTTTTTTGCCATTTTACCTATAACTAAGGTACAAACTTGACTGCACGCCTTAACAAAATTGATAGGTTCAGTACAAAACACTGACAGTGTGCGTGGGTAAACAAATTAATAAAAAATAATAAAAACACATAATTTATATACATGTAACCCTCCACCACGGAATGAGTCGCATGTCACCTTTGCATGATTTTCATATTTTTACATTTATCTAAAGAGTTTTTTATTTTATGCTCTATCCAGAGGTGAAAACCGTTTTAGAAAAGAGCGAAAACTGTTTGAGTTATAAGCCTGTGACTAAGGTGACCCTCACACTGTTACCAGACACTCCCCGGACTTATATTTAAGCCTAGCGCAGAACCGCGCGAGGTGACATGTGACTCATTTCGTGGTGGAGGGTCACATACAAGCTACTTCTAAAGAGAACTTACCTACATTTTTAGAGCAAAGGATGATGTTGATTCTTCACTGGCTCAGTATATATACCCCTGTCTGCAGATCATCTGTCAACTTTGAAACAAATAGCACTGCAGACTGACCGGCACTGCAAAATAAATGTCATTTTCAGCTGCCAAACATATCAAAACAATACAAACATCCCTGTGACAACAAACACAAGTTACACCGCTTTACAATTTATTTCAGTGCCTTGTCGCTGTAATAGAATTCAAAAGAAAAACACGCTGTGGATGGCACTTAAACATTTCATTGAAAAATTGTATATATGTGAACAGCTCAGATAATGGGTAATTTTAACACCTTCACATTTAAATGCTTATTTTATAGCCATCCATTGAATTGAGAAGAAAACAAAGCATACTAAACTGCTAAGCATGAATCAAACAATAAGAAAATAAAAAGAACCAACAGCATCGTTACGCGTTTTGTATGTGTGGGTGGTAAACACGTTTTATTTACAAAACACGGCGGAAAATGGCGACAAATTTGTTGCACAGCGACAGGTCACTTTCTTCAACCAAGGCCAGTACTTTCATACATGACAAAGGAAAGCAAATATGGCCTGAATAATAAAGTTATAGTGTTCCTTTGCGTGTCTGAGTGATAAACTGTTTTAACCAACTATCTTCTGAAACGTAATTGCACTCAGCAGATTTGTCTTCCGCTCATAACTTTCGTGTCACACGGTCTTTGCGACAAACAGATATATCGCATTCTCGCAGAAAATCAATGACAACACAGATCAGTCATTTTTAGCATTGCATTTGGGAAGGGCTACTATTATAGTGTGTTTTAAGAAAGAAAAACATTACAGTATCGGCAGAACACGACCAAATGAGTTTTCGTGTCACAGCGTTATGGGCGTGAGATTGTGTTCTCACACTGTAGCAAAATCATTAACACAGACAAGTCAGTTTTAGCATAGACATTGGGAAAGGCTACTATTATAGTGTGTTTTAGGAAAGAAAAACATTATAGTATCAGCAGAACACGACCAAATCATGACAAATGAGTTTGCGTTTTGGGCGTTATGGGCGTTTTTTCACACTGCAGATCATATCTCAAAAACTACGGAGTGGATCTTTATGAAATTTGATATGGATATTTTTGACTGGATTTTCTCATAGAAGGTTTTTCCGTTTATTGATAGGACAGTTTGATGACGTCATATTTTACCGTTTGCCAAAAGGTCGAGGCAGCACTTTCACAGTTACAGTTTTTCATCAATTTGATCGAATTTCTTATCACACAATCTCAGATCTAGGCCGGATTATGGGATTGCATTTCAGTTTGGTCACTTACAGTTTTGTTATTGAAATGTTTGTTCGAAATATGTCATTTTTTCAAATTTTTAAAAACTAATATTTGAAACAAAACATTTATATTGGTGTATTCCCTATTGCGTCCTGTATCTAAAACTATATAGTTTTGTTGTTTTGTATTGATAATTATGCTTAAAAATGAAGAAAACCGATAAATAACCACTATCTTTATTTATGAAAAAAGACACTTAAAAACAACTTCTATCTATTCCTTACCATTTTCTGATTCCAAATATATATAGTTTCATGGTGTTTGACGTTGAAAATAGGCTAAAACTTAACAAACTCGGATCGTTGAATAGAAATTATACTTCCAAGCTCCGTGCAGCTGACAACATGATAAAAACACGTCATTTCAAGTGTGGAACACGCTCATGACGTCATACTGAAAGGTGATGAATTATGGCTTCACCTTGCGATGTTTCATTTCAAACATGGTAACATTTTTAAAGGGGTTTCTTTCTCAGATTTCTGTTTGCCCTCTGTCTGTCTCTCTATGTCTCCGTCTGTCTGACTGATTCAATTAAATGTGTAATTACTTAGTTTTGCAAAAGTCAAACTAAGTAGGAAATACCTAATTGATTCAGGTCTCTAAATTCTTATTGTAAAATTGTGAGTTTTATTCAAAACAAATTTAATTGGTGTTTTAATCTCAATAATGGGGCATGCTGTGATGAGTAGAAGAATGTGTGCTTACGAGCAGAAAAAGCCCATCAAAGTCAAGAATCGTGTTTTTCTTTTTCTATTTTCACCTTGTAGCTTCATACAGACACTAAGTAACAGTGTAGTTCCACTTCCAGTGCAATATCTTGTACTTTAATTTTGACCATCTGTGCAACACTTAATTGACCCATGATCTGAGCTGTTCACATATATATATATGCTAACAAATGGCTCTCATTCAAATAGCCGGTGATAACCCAAAAGCATTAGGTTAAATAGAGAATACTAGTTACTACATGGCTTACAGTGTCGTACCAGATTTACACTCGTTTTTGTAAATATTGAACAGCGAGCGAAAGCGAGCTGTTCACTATTTGAAAAAGCAACGAGTGTAAATCTGGTACGACACAGCAAGCCATGTAGTATTCTGTTGATCCTACATACTGTACTTGCGTGTATTTGACTGAAAATGTCTTGCAGTCGAGGCAGCTAAATTGAAGATGCTTGTTTTTGAACCTCGATCTCTTCTAAAGCCTTGTGCAATCTATTACGTCAAAGCAAAGGAAGTCACTCATTGAGGGTAATTAGCGAGCACAATTTTTGTTTCTATTATGACGTTTGTCTCGGTGACTTTGGCATCATAAGCAGTGGAAAAACAGGTCCCTGCCAGATTTGCTATACGTCACATGACCTCATTTACATGATATAAACACATGTGATTTGAACGATTATTATCTCACGGGTGTCTCTCTCACGTATCGTATACAGTAGGATAAATGGAAATACATGTACAGAATAAAGATTCATTACACACTTGCTGTAGATAAATGAAAAGTGATACAATTTACAAATAACACAAGATTGAAATGTGAATACAGACTGACAAATTCATCAAATTCAGCTAGTTTCACTCAGAATCACTGCCTTTGTGGAATTACCTTAACACACTGGTACCAATAGTATTGGGAACATATTTTAACTTTTAAGGCATTATTAACATTATCAATCAATTCAGAGTTTAGTGATAGTGATACTGTTATGTTCTTGTTAAACTTAAAGCAATGAATGACCTGCACAATCATGTATAAGTTATAATGATAAAATTGAAAAGTACCTGAAGAAAAATCAGACAGCTGTGCTGTTTTGATGAATGATGAAGCAGCTCTGGTTCATCTGGAGGTGACATCATCATCACAGCAGGATCAAAAGTCCAGGACAACTGTACATAATATAAATAAACAAGAAGGGCAAAGCCCATACGACTCACATGCTTGACCTAAACCTAGCAATGACATCATACACTAAGAACTGCTTTACACATTTTTCCTACCAAAATACATGTGACCTTGACCCAAGGTCAAGGTCATGCAACACAAAGCTGTTAATTCAAGACATAGGAAGTACAATGGTGCTTATTGGCTTTTTCTACCATGAGATATGGTCACTTTTAGTGGTTCACTATACCTTATTTTGGTCACATTTCATAAGGGTCAAAGTGACCTTGACCTTGATCATATGTGACCAAATGTGTCTCATGATGAAAGCATAACATGTGCCCCACATAATTTTTAAGTTTGAAACAGTTATCTTCCATAGTTCAGGGTCAAGGTCACTTCAAAATATGTATACAATCCAACTTTGAAGAGCTCCTGTGACCTTGACCTTGAAGCAAGGTAAACCAAACTGGTATCAAAAGATGGGGCTTACTTTGTCCTATATATCATATATAGGTGAGGTATTCAATCTCAAAAACTTCAGAGAAAATGGGGAAAATGTGAAAAATAGCTGTTTTTTAGACAACATTTATGGCCCCTGCGACCTTGACCTTGAAGCAAGGTCAAGATGCTATGTATGTTTTTTGGGGCCTTGTCATCATACACCATCTTGCCAAATTTGGTACTGATAGACTGAATAGTGTCCAAGAAATATCCAACGTTAAAGTTTTCCGGACGGCCGGACGGACGGACGTCCGGACGGACGGACGGACGGACGGACGGACGACTCGGGTGAGTACATAGACTCACTTTTGCTTCGCATGTGAGTCAAAAACCATCTGAATTGCGCTGACCATGATGTATACATGTATCACTATCAATGATTCATTTACATCAATTGAAAAAACAAACATTTTAAAGTAACTTAAAACAACTGAGTCAAATTAGCAGGAAAACATAAAATACTCACACAGATAATCAAACTTTATTTCCTCGATTATAATGATCCTGTGAATTATGAGTCAGTCACACACACACATACTTGTACAGAGTGCAACACATACATCACAATTAATTCACATTCACACGCATAAAGTGACAAGTGTGTGGAACTTTACTAGTTGTACATGCCTTGTGACACTGACACCATCGGCAAGGGCCACTGCCAACAGCACACCGTATTCAGTTGCCTTTAGAAGCTATGCATACTTACGTTGTGAAATATGATGAATACTTACCATTCTGGTCACTGACAATTCTAAGCAAAATGTTCCCATGGTGATACTGGTCGTCATTTGCGAACATCCGCAGTTTGCATGTAGCTGGCGTCCAACTCCAAAGACAACAGTTCAGCCAGTACTGAGGTCCCCAAAGGGGGGGTATCATCACGATCACGGGAAGGGAAATTTTCGCTTTCACGATCACAGTTACCTTGATTTTTGTTTTCACGATCACGAACACCAGTGGCAAATCACGGTCACGGTAAAAGTTGCATGTACAGAAAGCACGTGTCAAAGTAAACACAACCACACAGTAATTCGCTCCTCTGGATCTATTGTTTATTCAACACAAAGTGACAACTGTTGCACTTTTTTATAATTATTTTTTGAATTCTCTTTCATACACACATAGAAATACATATCATGATTTGTAATCAGTAACAAGAATGTTGTTTTCATTGGGGTTTTCTCTCTCTCTCTCTCTCTCTCTCTCTCTCTCTCTCGCTCTCTCTTTCGCTCTCCCTATCTCTCTCTATCTCTCTCTCGTTCTCTCTCTCTCTCTCTCTCTCTCTCTCTCTCTCTCTACACTCATACACATTCAACCCCCACACCCTCACTCACACACATGAATATATACTTGCACAATTTCACATTTCCAGAGCTAAATCTTGTAAACCCATTTTCTCAAAAACTATTCGGTGGATTGAAATTAAAGTACATGTATGTGTGATGGGTTCTTTATTTTCAACTTTGGCGTACAATTTGAGGTACACCATCGCCTGGTTCCATGGCCTTGAATAAAAAACAGGAATGCTACAGGCCAAAAACGGTTTTACCTGAAAGAAGCGCGCAGTACCAGTAGCGAAGCCACAAGCCTGAGCCTGCAAAGCAGGCGAGTAAACTAGGGGGGTCCGGGGGCATGCCCCCCCGGAAATTTTTTCAAAAAACGGTTAAAATCCGGGCAATCTGGTGCATTCTGGGCATCATTTTAGGGGTTGTAATAGTGTTGTGATCTTGTTAAAAATCCCATTTTAGCCTCCCCCCACCACCATTCAACACACCTCCAAACTGGTGAAAACAACACTACTGTGCACTGGCTTCATTGAGACCGGCGCCCGGTCGCGTTGCGCGATATTCACACGGATCGTTTTTGCGGAAATTTTTCAACTTCACCGGAAAAAATTTGACTTTACCGGATTTTGAAAACGGCTTTATCGGATTTCCGGCAATTACCGGAAAAGTAGCATGCCTGACAAAATCCCCAACGAACATGACTTTGATCGTCTTTGACATGAGGATCAAGTGACCCAAACTGGCGCGTCTCCCCGCCATTGTTTCTGAGTTTAACCCATTGTTGATATTAAAGTTTACAGGCGCTAAAATAAATCCAAGCTTAATGCAAAGAAGCGACAATTAGAATCTATGCCAAGCGTGTCCACGTTGCTGGGATGAAAAACACATTTCTAGTTTCGGTTTTGGCTAAACGCAGACTCGATCTCGAGCCAGTCGAGGTCACACTGAGCGAGTGACAGCCGGACGTGGCAATGTCGACAATGTCAATGATCTCACTCAAACTCAAAGATCTTGAACACATTTCAAGATCTTTGCCTACATTCAGAACAGTCATAGAGCAACATAGATCAACATACCTTGATATTTCGTCTTCAGAAAGACCGACCCGTAGCCTGACCTTTCCACCAAGGAAGGCATTCTCGCCGCCTGCTTTGGTCTGGCTTGAATCCACAAAATATAACAGAAGTTCGATGACAGTACCGCTGCACGCCATTTTTGATCTTCTAATTCGAATTGCACTCAAAACTTTTGCACGAAGCCCTTCCATTGGATGAAGTTTGGCAGACTTTTGCAATTTGCCTTCTGATTGGATCTCTTTTTGTCAGTGTGTAATTGGTTCTTTTAAAGGGAAGCAATCGCTCTCAAAATCATATTTCTGAATGTGTTGTTGCTTCCCTTCAATCGGGGTTGGCTCCTTACCGAATAGACTAGAGGATCATAGAGTGTAATACAGCTGTGAAAAATGTACGTTGAAAATAAAATGCTTTGCAATAATGCCCATCACGATCACGAAAACAAATGACGATCACGATCACGAGACTTGATTTTTTTGTCATCACGGATCACGGGCAAAGTCCCATCACGATCACAGAAATGGAAATTTCGGCAATCACGGTCACAGAAAGGTCAAAAAACGCCAATCACGATCACGGTTTTAAACCCTTTGGGGCCCTCAGTACTTTGCCGGGATCTGTGCACAGGCGGAAGGTATCGTTCACTGGACCACTACTTCCATAGAAAGACTACTAGTCTTTCTGTGATAGTAGTAGTCCAGTGGACGACACCTTCGCCTGTGATCTGTGTTGGCTTTTCGTCGGAGGTAAACACGAAGAACTTGCTCATTTCAACGCACTATACATTCACAGCATGGCCGTCAAAAACAAACAGTGGGCTTTCAACTGCCAGCAATGACTTCAGCTCCTCAGTTTCAGTCGAGAAATTAATATATGTCATCGATGTCGCACGTTTACTTTCACAAAATAATGAGCTTACCAAAGGGAAGTCACTCACGTCGTTGGACTGGCTATTTACACAAGCAGTTGTGCAACATAGACCGTGTTCGTCGAAGCCAGGCTATCTACACAAGTGAGCAATCAGCGTTCGAGCTCAGCCGATATTCGTGATTTCATGGCGTCATTTTCTTAATTATTTGTGTTGTTCAACTTGAAGCTGAATAAAAAGTGCCGTGTGTGTGTGTGTGTGTGTGTGTGTCACTGTGCCGGGTGTCAGTGTCAGTGTGTGTGTGTGTGTGTGTGTTACATGTCACTATTGCCGGGACGTCAGCCAGGCTTCTGCTAAAATAAACTGTCCAGACGGAATGCTTTCCCGCCAAGTTAAAGAGACGGTACAATCATCTAGAGAGACTAAGAAACGCGGCATGTTAAGACTGATTTTCATAATATATTTAAGCAGATTTGTGCTGACTGACACTGATTTTATCCCACAAGTCTGTATCCGTATCTGTCTGTTACGCTGCACTTGTATAACAAGTCATCCAGATGTCTGGCATTGTGCGCAGCTAGTTCTTTATCGTCGTCTGGCTACTGCCAGCGCCGACTTGAAGCTCTCGGTCGATGCCGAGGTTACAGTTTCTTCATCTAATTGGTTCCAGGCCACTACAGTCTTTGGAAAAAACGAATGTCTGTATTGCTCAGTGTTACAGCGTGGCACAGTGAAGCATCTGCTATTGTTCCTGATGTAGTTGTCTACTGGATTCGAGGTGCTAAAGTCTCTGGAAGATTGACGTGGACGAATGAGGCGTCCTGGTTTTTGAGGGATCAGGAACTTGTCAGGCGGGATTGCCGGCACCAGCCCCTCAACCACTTTGTAGAAGGAGGTTAGACGCAGGTGTTCGCGACGTTCCTGGAGGGTTGGTAGTTGGAGCTTGTGTAGGAGCCCAGTGACGAAGCCAGGAGTCGTGGTTCTGTAATCACCAGAGATGAAGCGGGATGCGTTCCGCTGTATGCGCTCCAATTAATCTCTCGACGTCCTGCTTAAGGTATGGGTCCCAGATGGTGGCACCATACTCAAGAAGAGGGCGGATGAGGGCAAGGTAGGCGTTGTGCCTGCAGTTTGATGGGCAGTGGCGCAGGTTGCGGCGGAGGAATCCGAGGGTGCTGTTAGCTTTCTTAGTGATGTAGTTGATGTGGGCGGACCACTTCAGGTCGTTCGAGAACTGAATGCCAAGGTAGGGGTTCGTGGGTACACTCTTGAGGATGGTGCTGTCTAGGGAATAGAGGTAGGAGGAAGGGGTTTTCCGTGCTAGAGTCATGACGTAGCATTTTGTAGCGTTGAAGCGCATGCCCCATCTCTCTGCCCAGGATTCAAGGCTCTTCAGGTCTTCCTGGAAGGCGATGTGGTCGCTGAAGTCAACGATCTCCCTGTAGAGGAGGCAGTCATCTGCGAAGAGGCGCACTTGGGACTTGACTGCATCCGGGAGGTCGTTGATGTGGCAAAGCCAAAGGAAGAGAAGAGGCCCTAGCACGGTGAATTGCGGGACTCCAGAGTCGACAGTGGTTGGGGCGGAGGTCGTGCCTTCCACAACTACCTGCATGGTACGTTGGGTGAGGAAGATCTGGAGCCAGGCGAGGATGGAGCCGGAGATTCTGTAGCTGTTGAGTTTGTGGAGGAGACGATCATGGGGTACCGTATCGAAGGCTTTGGAAAAATCCAAGATGGCCATGTCGACTTGGCGCCCCCGGTCGTATGAGGATAGCAGGTCTTCTGTTGTCAGGAGCTGGGTCTCTGTGGAATAGCCGGATCGGAAGCCATGATTTAGATTTGTCAGAATGTTGTTGGTTTCAAGGTGGGATAGGATGTGGCGGCTAATGATGTGCTCCAGCATCTTACAGGGGACAGAGCTGAGTGAAATGGGGCGGTAGTTGGCTGGGCAGTGACGGTCGCCTTTCTTGAACGCGCACGCGACGTTGGCACTGAGCCAATCTTGTGGGAGACGCCCAGAATCTAATGAGAGCTGGTAGATGACGGACAGGGATGGTGCTATGTGGTGGGCTAGGGTCTTAAGGACGATGTTGGGGATGTTGTCGGGACCAGAGGCTTTGTTGGGTTTGATGTTTTGAAGGAGTTTGGCGACACCGGCTGTGGTGATACTGATGGGCTGTATGGTGGCAGTTGGTGGTAGAAGATTTGGCAGCGTGCTGCTGGTACTCTTGGTGAAGACAGACTTGAACTGTTTCAAAAGAAGGTCAGCTTTGGTCTGGCTATCACTGTGGAGTCTACCGTCTTCTTTTAGCGGGGCCACACCTGTCGAGTCTTGCTTTTTCGCCTTGATGAAGCGCCAGAAGGGTTTGGAGTCGTTCTGGTCTAGTCCCTCTTGGATGGTGCTATTGATGTACTGCCACTCGGCACGCCGGAGCTCTCGTCTGCAGTATTTCTGGTAGTTCCTGTGGGGGACCAGCTCTTCGTAGCCCTTGCACGCTTTAGCAGTTTCTTCTTGCGCTTGAGCATCCTCCTGATGGAAGCGTTGAGCCAAGGCAAGTTCTGGGGTCGCCGCAGTGTGAAGGACGGGATGTTTTTCTCCATGGAGCTAACGAGGAGGCTCTTGAACGTTTCCCTGAGGGTGTTGACGTCCTTGCCTGCCCTGTATTCCTCATCAATTCATCAGTGTTAATTGACTGATCAGTCAATAAATGCATTCGAAAACGGAGAGTACGTGTTACGTCACTTGGCCGCAAGTGTCAGCATTTTTGTAGGGAGAGGGAGCCAGAGTGTGTGTGCGTGCACTGTGAAACTTGTAGGCCTTTTGTTCATTTTATAGTGTTGTTTACTTTCCAGGCTAAATTTGCAAACAGACTGCACAAATTCAAAAACCTCTCCCCACTTGTGTTAATAGGCTGGATAATGTATGTACCCACATTAATTTATGCTTGAGGACAAAGAAAGCCACTCTCCCTACTTGTGTAAATAGCTTAGCCTTGCTGAAAACAATATATACACAATAACTTCTGTATGTATAGCCTTTGTCACAGGGACAAAAGCCGAAAATGGTATAGATTTTGCTTTATGATAATGCAAATGCAGCAAATAGACCGATGTTTACACAAATAATCAACAGTTTCACACTCTGCAAGACAAAAACTGTAAGTGTTTGGGTTTTTTAAACTGGAGGATCGAAAAATCACTGAGGCTTCGCTGCCATCCCGGCCGAACGTGCCGCTATCGATCAGTTAAAAGTATCTGATTCGAATGCACTCTCATACAACGTCATTCAAAGGAAAACACAGCGTCATTTCACTTGTACGATATCAGTCTAAAGTACTTTTAGTCTAAATTAGATTTTTTGGGGGGTGATCTCGCATCAAGACTTAGTAGATCTAATCGCCAGATCTATGGGACATTTGTCAGGCGCATAAAACACATCCACAAAATAACTTGAACTGTGTTTGTTTGTATTCATGTTTTTTTGTTTAACTTTTTAACTTACCAGCAACGAAAACTCAAACATAATTTATTCTATAACAATACACTTCAGTCTCTCAGTCATTTATCGCACAACACAGTCCGCCACGATTCAGTATAAAAAAACAGTTTTCTGGTTATACTTTTTAACTTACCAGTTCCTTTTGGAGTTCAAGTACTGAACCAATCGCTTGTCTTGTTACGTTCTTGAGCAGATCGATTGGCATAGCAACAGTTCCGGGATGCGCAGTATCGATACTCATGAATTTCGAGTCCGACCAATGAAATTACAGAGTATTGATACTCAAAGTCTCGATACTGGTAGTATCGAGGGAAGACCAATGAAATGAACGAGTATCAATACTCGGAGTATCGAGACTTTGAGTATCGATACTCCCAGTATCGATACTCAGTCTCGATACTGTGGGCCTTTTGGCGCACCAGGGTGCTGTTCACACTCGAGATCAGAATTTAACCAATCGTTTTGTAAACACTCGATACTGAACTAGGGCGGCATAGCAACCATACTCGATACCACGGATTGGTTCATTTCCATACTCGATACTCGCAGTATCGAGGGAAGACCAATGAAATGAACGAGTCTCGATACTCGGAGTATCGAGACTTTGAGTATCGATACTCCCAGTATCGATACTCAGTCTCGATACTGTGGGCCTTTTGGCGTTCCATACATCATCATCATCATCATCATCATCATCATCATCATCATCGTCGTCGTCGTCATCATCATCAGCAGCATCAGCATCATTATCATCATCATCACCACCAATATCATCATCATCATCATCACCATCATCATCAGCATCAGCATCAGCATCATCAGCATCATCATCATCCACCCGATGCATACACATTTGCATGCCCTTATGGCCACACACAATACGGTGTAATCTGCGCATGCCTGTAAAGTGTAAGGGGTGAGAATGATCATGGGGATAGGCAATCAGAATCTTTGCGAATCTCGCGGCATCTTATAAAACGTATTTCGGCACTTTGGCAACACTCTTCCCAAATGGCTAGCAAAGCTCTGAAAGGCTCTTCAAACTACAACAAATATCAAGCCCCTTCTGTTTAAAACGCTGCAGTTGTTCTTCTTGGCTACCCCATGCTATGTCGTATTACCCTTTAGCTGCCCTTGCAGACCTATCCTAAACGCCTTGTGCCTGGGGTAGAATGTGGATGCAACAGGTTCATCATCATCAGCATCATGATGATGATGATGATGATGATGATCATCATCATCATCACCACCACCACCCCCACCAACAGCTGCAGAAGCATCACCACTGCCACCACCACCACCACCATCAGCGGCAGCAGCAGCAACATCACCGCCATTTTTGTTTTAATAATAAGGTCGAAACTAAGGAATTTAGTTCTCCTCGAAAATGTTGGCATGTTTGTCACCAACTTAGGTCGGAACTTTTGAAAATATCGTTCCATGCATTGCGCACTAGAGCAGTAGTTTCGAACTTTGGATTTAGGTCCCAACTAGCTTGGTAGTCTCCATTCATGCATTCCACTACTGGTTACACAAAAAGTGTGTTCATAAGTGGAACACTTCAGTTTAGCGTGTGCACGCATGCGCACGATACAGATCCCAAGGTTGCGAAGAAAGTCTCAGGCTTTGGAAAACACTAATACATGCATGCAGGAAAAAAACAAAAAAACTTAAGGACAATAATATATAGAACACTTCATACGCTTATGCCAAAGCCCAGCGCGTGGCTGAAGATAAGGCTTGCCGCCACCATTTCCCATCTTGTCATAATGATGTACCAGGAGCTGAAGAAGTAGTTCATGAAGGTCGCGCCGAAGAAGAGGAGACATGCGACGACCCCGGCGTAGCTGGTTTTCTTTAGGAGAGCTCCCATCATCAGGCAGAAAGACGTCGTGGCCGCTGAGTAGAGCATGAGAAAGACCCAGAAGAGTGACATAGACAGATCACCTAACAGCGCCTTGTTAGGCGTGTTGGACTCCACTGAGAAGACCAAAGTGAAGATGGTCATGAAGATAAAGTGGTAGAGGTAGATTGTCAAAAACCACGACGTCCATAAAGCTCCGGACGACAGGCCCATCATTTTCATCGTCTCCTTCAGCTTCTGCTCCTTCTCGTACACAATGAGCTTCGTGCTTTGGAACACGTTCACCACCAGCGAGATGAAGATGAGGAGATGGAAGTACGACTGGTAGTACATTAAAATAGCACTGAAGCAACGAGCGCGCGGGAGTAGCGCAACCAAGCCCAGGCTAAAGTTGCTGTTCCCGCCCCATTCTTCTATGAAGGCTTTAGACATCCGGTACTGAATGTTGTTACTAACTTCAGACTCTCCAGAAGACGGTGGCGTTAACATTTCAGGACCGTATGTATGCAAGTCTTGACAGCCAGGATGGCGTCGAATGTGATATTCTGCTGTGAGGGGCAGCTGTGTGGCCGTCTCCAGCCCATTGAACCCAATAGCGACCACCATCGTCAAGTTGCTCGTTCGGTAATAGTCCAGCAGTGCAGTCATGTTGGAGAATCCTATCTTCCTGTCCCAGTATTTTGCATCAGGGTGGTCTGTAGGGCTTTGCCTGTCAAAGTACGACATGAGCCTTTCGGTCAGAGCCGTCTTTGGAGTAAATCCAAGGATGTTTGTAGGCCTATTCAGCCTATTGCGTGACTGTCTCCGGGGAGTGGTGGAAAAGGGTTCGATACTAGGTTGGTAACTATCGCACACACGTGTATAATCTTTTGGAGGCACGACAGGTGTTGGTCCCAAAGTGTCTCTGGTGGCGAGTTTGTAGAAAATAAAAGCGATCGCAAGTGGAGTCGCTATCTCCAAGATGGTAACGATGATGTTGCTTTTCCTCAGCAACAAATTTTTGTACATGACGAGAACTACTTGTCTTCCAAACCCCATGATGGTGACGCTTTTCTTTTAGTCCTGATGCCCGAGAAGCATTCCTAGCAAATATGTCGACGAGTCATCATTAGTCTAGATGTGCCCCTCTTGATGTAGATTCAAGGAACACTGAGATCGGTTTGCTTACCCTCACGCTTGTTTCAGCATGGCAGGCGAGCAGCCGGTAGTTCTCGACTGATGTAAAATAAACTAATACGTCAGCTTGTTACAGAAAGGAATTACGTCTAAAATGAATAGTGTACGTCATAGTCTACAACATTTTGTTCCTCATCAAAACAAATATAAAACACAGAAGCAACTACTTCAGGTTAGTTCTTTATCAAATCAAATGTTCGTCAACTTGGTGCTGACTTCATCACTATGGTTAGGACAAGTACTGTGTATTTACGATTAATATTACGTCATTTTCTTTCGCGCGCATTCTTTCTTTCGCGCTTTCTCGCTTTCTCTGCCGTCTTGGTTCTTTCTTTCCTCACACACACACACATTGATGATGATGATGTGTGTGTGTGTGTGTGTGTGTGTGTGTGTGTGTGTGTGTGTGTGTGTGTGTGTGTGTGTGTGTGTGTGTGTAAAGAAAAACTATAGGCCTGTTTCCAACTTGCCATTCATTTCTAAAATTCTGGAAAAAGTAGTGCTTAGTCAGCTTCTCTCCCACCTTGAAACCAACAACCTCTGCAACCCTCTTCAGTCAGCGTATTCACGACTTTCCGACCTTGACATTGTAGTGGGGGTCAAGTGGGCGTCGGCATCATTGTCCAATCAGAAATTTTGATGCGCTTCCGCTTCCTGTCCCGCCCAGTCTGCGCAAAAGAAATGGCGCAAAACTGTTTGCGCGGAAAAAGGTGATGAAAAAAAGAACACAACCTGGTTTGATAACCAAATGATTGCGATCTTGCATTCTAGCATCATTTAATGTGGAACAACGACACATCTGATAAACAAATAGCCAGTTTGTTACCAACATGAGAAACTAGGGTTTAGAATCGAAGCGGTAAACCCGGACGCTGTTTGTACACGTAAATCCGGAGAAGCTATCGAAGTAGGTGACATGTCGTTTCACTCCGAGTGTGCCAGCACCGGCCCTCTACCCGCCAAACCCCCACTAGGCAGGGAAAGTGGTTCGACCTTGCATGAATGCAGGGCAAGTTCGAGTTTGCTAGCTAAAATTGCTGCTAGTGCTTGCCTTGTCTAGATCTGGAACTTTTTCAATTGGATTTTTTCTCTCTATTATACTGGAATAAGTGGGTGCTTTTCTAGATCAAAGCATCGACCGAATTAGATAATGATGTTCCTTGCATTGCATTCTCCTAAATCTGTTATTCTAACCAGTTTGTTTAAGAATATAATTGTTCGTTTTTTGTTGATAAGCTTACAAGATTTTTTCTTTTTTAAGTAAGTGGTTTCACACGTACAACATGAGACCCACATGCACTAGACAATGGAAGTTGAGGTCCTCGTTCAATACCACAAATGCCAGTATTATACTTCAGACTCCTTTTGGAGGAATGTGTGGGGTTTGGGTGTTGAACTTGAAGTGGCAGATTGTTTGCACAGGTATGAATGTTCGTACGTTCGTACGTGCACGCATGTATGCAGGCATTTGTTTGTCAAGCAGGAACATGCAACATTTTGTTGACCGTATGTGAGTGCGTGTGTAATAAAACCAACGACAAACAATACAAAAAGCTCCAGCTCTGCTTCTTCACCAGTCACAGACGCATTGCGTTGTTCAGCTTTCCAGAAATATATTAACTCAGTCAGAACCGGCTTCATGAATATTTTATTTCAGGAAAAAGTCAATCGAATCTACACAAAAAAAGGTTATTGCGTTGTTCTGTCTTTGAGACTGTACCACGTAATATTGAGCTTCTAGAAGAAACATGTCTGTGGCATAGTTTGACCCAACAGATAGAGAAGTCAACAGAGGTATTCTGCCGTCAGCAGCTTTATTGCTGTTTTGAATTTGATCTTGCATAATTTTATTACATAATTTTGCAACACACAAAGAAATCGTAATTGAATATTTTACGCAAAATTGAATAATTCGCAAACATGTTTGTATGAACAAATATTATTTTAAGAAAATATGAGTGTGAGGATGGACGTATTTTGAGTGAAGTAGCAGAAATTCTTTTTAAGTTCTTTAGCTACATGCACACGTTCTGTTAATTACGTTCTTAGCAGGGAGATCCAGATTAATAATACTGCTGTGACAGGTTGTGGTTTCCATACACACTTTGAATACAGAAAAAAAAAAAAAACACAGTTAAAAAAAAATGTGCACATAGGATTAAATCATTAAAGTGTACAGAATAAAAGCAACATATGTACAAAAACAAATCTCGTGGTTCTCTTGTCAAACCCACTGTAGTAAGCACAGAATAGGAGAGAAGATTTTGGAGAAGGTGGCTTTACCTACTGAAGTAAATGATCAAGAGGATTCTAAGCATCCAGTGCTAAAGCTCTCAAATCACAAGACATACACACTTGTTGTGGCTATCCGAACTGTTGATTTAAAAAAAACCATACCTACAAATTGAAAACATCTATTACAAAATTATATATATTGTATGGATCTGTCTTTGTAAAATATACTGTACAGAAAATTTTAAATAATCTGCACAAATCTCGTGGTTCTCTTGTCAAGTAGTAGGCACAGAAAAAAAACCAAAAAACCCTGTGTTTTGTCTTGTAAATTATACTTTACTAAATGTGTACAGTATTCTAAGAAAAAAAATTCTTCCTTTTTATCATATCAATTGCCTCCCTTGAATTTTATTTGTAAAATAATTCTGAGAAAAAAAGCTTTCTACTTAAAAGCAGTGCAATCAAGAAAATGGGTACAACCTGTGTGTATACCTTTATTCCTTATTCTTTTTATTTAATTGAGGATGTCACAACGCAGTTTTACTGATTTAAAAAAAAAATTCGCTTCAAATTATCTCCCTTGAACAAACACTTCTTTTTACAATTAAATTTTGTTTACACGAAGAGGTAGTTTTAAGGGTATATATACAAAAAAACAATATTGCAACCTTAGATGTATTTACATTTGGACTAATTCCATTAAAAAAAAATTCAAACTATAAATGATAAATCAAAATAAAACAGATTTTGGGGCTGTACACAAGCTAATAGGATTAAACACGAAAGTCGTACCCAAGAATCGTCAAATACTTTTGCTAACAGCTATACTTAAACATAAGAAAATATGATCTGCATCTCTTGTTATGAAGATGATGGCACTGGTCCACCGAAGTGCATGCCATATATGCTTTACTGTGCGCTCTCCCTCTCAATGGTCTTTCTCTGGCTGACTCGATTCTGAGGAGATAAAAGAAAACACATTCAGTACAAGCTGTAAAAAATAACAACAAAACTAGTATTACTTAAAGTAGCTGCTGGTTTCTGAGTATTTGATTGAAGGCCCAATCCGACTTGTAAGAAGTTTGCCCGACTGTCGCAGATTTGGTCAGGTATGGAGTAAAATCATGCCTCAATTTGGTAACATACAAACTGCAATATTCTAAGGCTGTGAGTGTGAGAATACATCGGTGCCACTTTTTAAAAACTTTCTTTTTGTGTGTGCGCATGTTTTAGTGCCAAAAATGAAGAGGCCGAGTGCTCTCTCTGCAAAACTTGTGTGAAGCTTCAGAGCTCTATCAATGGTTTGAAAGAAAGAACATACTTTTCCATTTTTGACGTTCTTGTTCCCTTCCCTGTGAAATTTACTGTCCGTAGGTTACCGGATTTTGTTAATGTCCGTGAAAACCTCAACTATTCATTGCTGAGTGCCTAGTGATAGCTATCCCCCCCAACGACCTAGCACTGCTGAATCCTGATTCTTCCCATTGTTTGATTCTGTAATGAAATTGTGTAGTTGGTAGTTATGTGAGCTTCTTCTTGGAGGGGTGGGGGTGGGGGGGGGGGGGGGTGCTGGTTGGTTGGGTTTTTGGGGGTTATTAAACCATCAGATTAAAAAGTAAGACTTCATTGTAATGTGCAGATATTTGTTCAGGTGCCCACCATTTTCTATGTGAAAACATGTTGCTAACTAACATGAACCCAACCATAAAACGTGATGTAGGTGAGTAGCCCATCTAGAAAAAAAAACCTGTTCTAATTCGGAATTAGAACAGGTTCGTTTTTCTAGATGGGCTACTCACCTACATCACGTTTCATGGTTGGGTTCATGTTAGTTAGCAACATGTTTTCAAATTCTCATCAGGTAATCACGGCTGACACTAAACACAGAACAGGTGGGAGAGACATAATTCAATTTACTCACCTTCCTTGCATTGTGAGACTGGCCATATGAATCTGCTGAAGTAGTTCCTGCACATATTTAATCAAATATTCATCTTAATAACGTGTTAATATCGCTTGTTCTAGCAAATCAGACTTGACAGTTTTCTGATGGCTTGCACAATTTAAGAGCTTGCCTGTCCCCAATCATTACAATAAGAAACAACATCTAGTATGCAAGTATTTTCAGGGTATGAAGGTTTTAATATAATGTCGGTTCTTCTGGGGGCATGGAGAAACACCTTACACAAAGTAGAACATACACAACAAATTTCAAACAATTGAGGTCACACCATAGTTTTACTCACAAACAAACAACAGCAATACAATAAACAGTCTGCAAACGCCTACATGTTGTCTACACTAGGTATAAAGAAACAAAGAAGCACATGAAGACGGGCTTTGTCAAGTAGACCATTATAGCGAATGAGCAACAGCTGATGATCCAGACCACCAAATTGACATGATTTCCCCTTATTCAGTTTGTGATTGTAGTCATATTGACGATGCATGACTTCAATTTTTCAAAGTAAGTCTCTTGGTGCGTTTACGGATACATTCATTGTCACAATTACGACATGCTAATGTCTAACCTGGGTAAACTTCAATTCATGACTTTTTTCAAACTGGCATAGAAATTATGAGCATACCAGAATTATTTTCCTGTTAGACTGTCTTCTTCTTTTTCTTCTTCTGCGTTTGATATTCAATTCATGGCTGTCATATCGTCAGGTCAGTGGCTGCCATGAAGTCTGCAAATTAGATGATATTGTAAAGAAAGTACATGTAAGTAACATCTCATGATATTCTAACTTCAATTACATCACCTGTCTCACAGTCTGCCTCTTTAAAAATTAATGAATAATTTCAGTAACATAATTTTTGGGTAAAAAATAAAAAGGTATGAGAAATAATCCTCACTTTTTTTGTAATAACCCTCACCACCAATTGTTTTATTTCATTTCCATTTTAACAGATTTAGCACCTCTCCGAAAGCCAGAAATACACTTTAAATCCCACGCCCCCCCCCCCCCCCCCTCGGCCCCCCCTACATAAACTAATTAAATAACTAATTAAGGAAAAAAATCCTTACATCATAAAAAGTCAGAACCACCAAAACCACCCCCCCCCCCCCACCCATCCAATAAAACCTGAATACAAAAACACTTCAAAATAAAAAATGAAAACATTTAATTCCACTTACAAAATATAAAAGTTGTTATGCTTTATTTTCATTATCTGTTTACAAACACATAAATTGCTGTGCAAATCTTTTTAAAAACATCAATGCCTGAGACACCAGTAACCTGTTTATATTGTTGACCTTGTAGCTTTTCAGTTTAAGAGGCTGTTCTGGAATCTGCACTAAAGTCAAACATAACCATGAATACCGTGGGAAAAATATTACATCACCAAGACCGAAAAAATAACACCAACCGACACTCCTCACCCTTATTTTACCCACTATGCCAACCCAAAGACTGGAAAATAATAATCAAATACAGAATGAACAAAAATGCTTGATTTCATTTCTTCAATGATAAGTTGAAAATCTTCATTCTTCATAATAATGTTATTGGCATAATGTGTAATTGCCACAATTTACAGAGTTTAATTAAAAAAAATGATGCGATAAAAATCAAAGTGAAAACATTTGTTTTTATACTGATACCTTATTTACCTTGTGGCTTGTGTGCCTCAGGTTTAGGAGCGGCTCAAACGTCCTCTGCTCCTCAGTCTGCAAGAAATTAAGCGATGGCCTGAAGGAGAATAGAAAAAGATCCTTTGTCAGCACCCTGTGTATGTGTGTGGGTGGGTGTGTTAGATAAATAGGCGGGGGGGGGGGGGGGGAGGTGCAATAGCTACCACGCCTAATGCAGTCTGCAAAACAAGTGCAACACTTCTACAGAGCTTTTATGATACAAAGCTTCAAATAAGAAACACATTACAATCAAATGAAAGCTGAGCCTGTCATTGCAAAATAAGGAATATACAACAATCCAGTGGCATGTAAAATATTGTTCCTTCAGAAAGATGGCTCTGACAGCAGAAACAATTTAACTTGAAGTTTGAGTCCAACATTATTTCTCTACATTAGTGAACGTACTTGCAGTAATACCCCTCACACATGAACTATTCACAGACTGAATAACAGTGTGTTCCCAATGTTGCTTCCGTGTATCGGTTAGATCCATCTCGGTTAGATCCATCTGCAGAGTACGGATTGTCATCCGTTTAATATTAAAAAGGAAAAACAATCAGAACTTGTCATCAGTGATCAACCTACCTTGCAAGAGTGGGGTGAAACACTCACTTCCTGCCAACATGTCTGCAAAAAAAGAGGAAACAATACCAATGGAAGCTTAAAATGGTTCTTTTGTTCAATATGTGTACACGTGCTTCATTTCTGGGGTGAAAGTGTAAAATATATTGATGGATTGATAGAACAATATTGCCTCAAGTTCACCGCACCAAAAAATACTTATCAATCAACATTGTCATCACTCGATCAGCTATTCCATCTCTTTCATAAGTGTGTGTGTGATGGTGTGAGCGTGTGTGTGTTTGTGTACGTGTGTGTGTGTTTGTGAACAAGCGTTGAAAAACGTATGTTTACCTTGCTCTAGATCTACCGACTTTCGTAGGCGGAGACTTCTCTGCCGTGACAGCGGCTTCGTTTCCCTGGCAGAATTCAACATCTTGTACAGATCTGCCGGTCATTTTCATTTCCTCCGCTTCTAGAGTCACTTGATCCACAGGTTTAACGAACATTGAATGTTCTTTTAGTTCTTGTGACGGAAGTAAAATCAAGGAATTAAGTGGGCATTCCTGAGCCCTCTGCTGGCTTCATGTCCACAAAGTAAATCGCACAAACTTGCAGGGTTTGGGGGGTAGTTTATTACTTTGAAGAAGAACAGCTAGTCGTCGCTGCCCGTTCAGCATTCTTCGCGCGACTTTTGTTTTGCAGAGGAAGGCATATGCAGGTTTTTTTCCTGATGAATGTTGCCAGGGTGCACAAACTGAGAAAGCATTCCCGATTTTCCACAATTTTCTACTTCTTTAAGCTTTACAGTCTTTTGCACAACATGATTTATAACTGCCGGTGTACGTCTAATTCATGATGCCAACCAGCTGGGTCAAAAGTTACGTTCGAGAAAATACTCGTTGAACTAAGTTCCAAACGAATGTCAAGGCCAGTTCTTGACTGGTTTTGAACTGAAGTTGGGCTCCAAATGAAAATAAACACTTCCTCCAGCTGCGCGACCCATTGATAACAACAGTTGGAACTGGTAGGAAGATGAACAGGTCTTGCGAACTGGCTACACACTGTTACGGTTCAAGTTTAAGTTCAAAGTAAACACTCAACTGAGGTTGCAGGTAATGGCGGACTTGACTTCCTTCATAACCAAATATCACTCTTCTGACAAAAAAACGCAAATGCTATGTTAAACCGGAAAATACGTAAACCGGAAAAGGAAGCGCATCAAAACCAAAATGGCAGCCCCCATGAAATCCGAAAGGTCACGGAAAAAAGTCGTGAATAGGGCTGGCCACAGCACCGAGACTGTTTTGCTTCGTGTTGTGAATGACAATTGACATTCTTTCTGCTCTGGATAATGATGACCTATCAGTTCTGCTTCTCTTGGATAACTCAGCTGCGTTCGATACGATCGATCACTCTGTTTTGCTCTCTCGTCTCGAATCTGTTTTTGGCGTTCACTCTACCGCTCTTCACTGGTTTAGTTCATATCTAGCCTACAGGGCCGTAGTCAGTATGTGTCTGTCAATAATCTCTCATCTCCTCCATCTCCTCTCTGTTTCGGCGTTCCCCAGGGATCAGTTCTAGGCCCAGTTTTATTTGTACTATACAGCACTCCTCTCTCTGCCGTCATCAAGCAACACGCAGTCAATCACTACCTCTTTGCAGACGACACACAACTCCAACAAGATATTAAATCATGAATGACAAACAATATGCTCAAGTTAAATGATGACAAGACTGAATTCCTTCTTTTCTCTGGAGCTTCCTCTTCGACCACTTTCCTTCCAGCCTCCATCACAGTAGGTTCTAGTGACATTTCTTTCTCTGATAGTGCTAGGAGTCTTGGGTTCATCATGGACTCCCACCTCTCAATAAAACACCACATCAAAAAAGTCTGTCAGACATGTTACTTTGAGATCAGAAGAATAGGTTCCATAAGAAAATTTCTCACTGTTGATGCCACTAAAACTCTCGTTACATCCTTCATTCTGTCTAGATTAGATTACTGTAACTCCCTTCTCATAGGCTGCCCTGACTCCACTCTCCAACCCTTGCAAAAAGTACAACACTCTGCTGCACGTCTCATTTTCAGAGCACAGCATCGACAACCCTGCACTCCTCTCATGAAAGAACTTCACTGGCTTCCTGTGTCTGAACGTATTAAGTATAAAGCTGCCTGCTTCTGCTACAATATCATCTCTAAATCGGCACCTGCCTATCTTTCGGAACTGGTCTCCCTCTACACTCCCTCTCGCACCCTTCGTTCTTCTGATGTTGCTCGACTAGTAAATTTCAAGGGGCTTATTGTCCGTCAGGTCTTAATTGCCTATATTGGACATGAATTGGTTTATACGATTCGAGTTTTTACGCCCTCACGGCTTTTGATGTATGCGTGTTTAGGTGGTATCAGCCATCTGCACTTATGGTAGAATGACCAAGATCTTTAACGTGCCATTGTGGTGACACGGGGGTGGGAGATGGATACCGTCTCTGGGTCTGCACATAAAGTTGACCCGTGTCCGTCCCGGCCCGGATTCGAACCAGCGACCTTTCGATCACAAGTCCAGTGCTCTACCACCTGAGCTACCCGGGCCCCGTTGCTCGACTTCCCCGTCAAGGTCGCTTTAAACGCAAGGCTCATGGCTTCCGCACGATTTCGTATTATGGCCCTCAGTTATGGAATTCACTCCCCTTTCAATTACGTCACTCTCCATCCATTTCATCTTTTAAGTCCAATTTGAAAACTCACTTGTTCCAACAACATTACGGATAGTTCCTTAGCATAGAGTCTGGGGATGTGAGATGTGCATAATGTGTTGTTTGAATCTGACAGTGATTGTATGAATTGTGTATACATGTATTGTTGTCACGCGCTTTGAACTTCTGATAAAGCGCTTTATAAATGCCAGTTAGTATTTAAAGTGTGTCTAAACCCTGCAAGTACAGGTTTGAGTGTGTGTAGAGGGGTTCCAGTTACGACATTTTTCTGCACTTTAACCGCTCTGCGCTCAGCCGTTCGCCAACTGGCATGCGTGCTAAATTTGCTCATCCGGACTTTGCCGAGAAAACCCGGGAACTCCCGACGCGCCAGCCAAGTGCCTGTGAGAGCACAATGGACGACAGTCAGTCGTGGCGCACAAAACGTGGTGAACCACAATCGTGTTGTACCATATATGTTTGAACCTCGGGCACGAGAAAATGAAAGGAACGTGGAGGAAAATCATCTTTCTGACAACAGCAGTATGATTAATCGCCTTGGGAACACAGACTGGTGAGTAACGAAGTCACGTTTTATTTTGGGTACACAACAGATAAAGTTGGATGAAACTTAGTCTCAATCAAAAGGTACTTTACAAAACAGGGAAGGAAGTCGCGTCATGAATAATTAATTTCCAATCAAATGGCCCCTTGCAGACAGCGTTCGTTCGTGTCACAGGCGACTTCCGGCTAGTTTATGACGGTGACCCGTGGAGAGGGAAAGCTTTACATTGTGGCTGACGAAGTTACTCGACTTTATTTTTGTATGACTAGGTAAGAGGCTTCATTTGTGGAAGAAGTGTCATATACTTACGTTGATTTTCTTCACTTGGCTTAGCTGTTCTCATTCTAACCCCGTTACGGGTAGGCAACGCGTGTTAAATTCATAGCTAATACAGTAATAGAATCCAGTGGCATTCTTGACCTATTTCTGATACAAGTCCATGTAAGCAAGCCAAAGAACATTTGTCGTGAAATTGATTGACGGAATGAGCTTCAAACTTAAGCATAATTAATTAATGTTCTTCAATCGACGAAAATGGCGGACGTCAGTTACGCGAAAGAGTTGTCCCCCTTGTCCGTTAATTCCTTCTTTGACCCATGTAAACAAAATGCATTCGTATAGTTCATCGGAGTTCATTCCGTAACTTCAAAGGGATCTAAAATGACTTGTTATGATTACAAGTGCAGGTTCCACAAATCTGGAACCGCCTGCCTGTAGAAACTGCCACAGCGCCATCCCTGGCATCCTTTCAGGCCAGGCTGGCAACTCTCCACTGACCCATCATCCCCCCCCCCTACCCCCAACCTCCCCCCCCCCCGAACTTCACCCCTGACCAAGCAATAGACCGGAACCACCATCACCCAAGTGTAGCAGATCCATCACCATGCTGATGTTGGCTACCTATCACTAAGAAGAAGAAGATACTTAAATGCCTCTGAATTATGAGCTATGAATTTAACACGGTCTTCTTCTTCTTCTTCCTTGAGGACTGGGTTCTTGCGAACGTCTCAGACTCAGGTTGAGTCACTGTTACCGAGAGTGGCTAGCTCCTGCAAACAGGGAGATTAAAAAGGTGGGGAGGTTAAAACTATGTAGTGCGTTCAAGGGGCTCGCATGCCCGACTGCAGGAGACTGCCGCTGAGACAGGAGCGAAACGACTCCAGGTAGGACGCCGACGATACCAGTGTTGGCAACTTATTCCATTTGGAGGTTGTGGGGGGGGGGGGGGGTATAATGAGTTTGAAAAGGCTGGGTGGAGGGCGTGTTCGAGGGTCAGAGGTAAAGGTGTATGCCGCTGCGGCGATGGCTACTAGTGAGTTATTGTTTTTGTACAATCTCACTAGTCGCATGTTTCGACGGCGGGTCTCCATGCTGTTTCAGTTGAGTTTGTTGAGCATAGTGGTAACGGAGACAGGGTTCCTGTCTGTGTAGTTGTTGAACACATACCTTGTCGCTGGACCTTTTCCAGTGGAGCTTTTTCCTGTTCAAGGTGGGCATCCCATACTGTTGCAGCATACTCCAGGGTGGGCCTGACCATGTGGTGTAGGTTGCCGTTTTCGCCTTTTGGGTACACTCCCTGAAGTTGCGTCGCAGAAAACCAATAGTCCGGTTCCCTTTAGCAGCCACATTGTTGATATGGTGGGTCCATGTGAAATTGTACAAGATTGTTACCCCTAGGTACTTGCAGCTTGCGACGGTTTCTAGCTTTTGACCGTGAAGAACGTAGTCAAACAGGTGTGCGATTTTGCCTCTTTCATGGTTGATGTGGATGGTGTTGCATCAGTTTGCTGGGGTTAAAGCTCATTTTCCATGTGGTCTCCCATTCAGCCAGGGACCGGCACGGTTGGCCTAGTGGTAAGGCGTCCGCCCCGTGATCGGGAGGTCGTGGGTTCGAACCCCGGCCGGGTCATACCTAAGACTTAAAAATTGGCAATCTAGTGGCTGCTTCGCCTGGCGTCTGGCATTATGGGGTTAGTGCTAGGACGGGTTGGTCCGGTGTCAGAATAATGTGACTGGGTGAGACATGAAGCCTGTGCTGCGACTTCTGTCTTGTGTGTGGCGCACGTTATATGTCAAAGCAGCACCGCCCTGATATGGCCCTTCGTGGTCGGCTGGGAGTTTAGCAAACAAACAAACAAATTCAGCCAGGGCATCCAAGTCTTGTTGAAGCAGACCTTGATCTAGCGGTAAAGTTTAAGATTACCCATATTGGTTGAATGTACGTCAAAAAACAACCAAATCTCCAATCCCCTTTCCCTTACTATCTTTGTCTCCCCCCCTCTCTCTCTCTCTCTCTCTCTCTCTCTCTCTCTCTCTCTCTCTCTCTTTCTCTCTCTATCTCTCTCTCTCTCTCTCTCTCTCTCTCTCTGCTTTAACTCTCTCCCTCTCTCTTTGCTTTAACTCTTTCTCCTTCTCCTGTTTCTAGACCGGCACGGTTGGCCTAGTGGTAAGGCGTCCGCCCCGTGATCGGGAGGTCGTGGGTTCGAACCCCGGCCGGGTCATACCTAAGACTTTAAAATTGGCAATCTAGTGGCTGCTCCGCCTGGCGTCTGGCATTATGGGGTTAGTGCTAAGACTGGTTGGTCCAGTGTCAGAATAATGTGACTGGGTGAGACATGAAGCCTGTGCTGCGACTTCTGTCTTGTGTGTGGCGCACGTTATGTATCAAAGCAGCACCGCCCTGATATGGCCCTTCGTGGTTGGTTTTTACACCATAAGAACCATGTCTAGATGCCACTAGTGCCTGCTGCAATACTGTACTTTTGTTGTCTTTTTTTCCCTGTTTCTCATCATTATATTTAGTCAAGTTTTGACTAAATATTTTAACATCGAGGGGGAATCGAAACGAGGGTCGTGGTGTATGTGCGTGTGTCTGTGTGTCTGTGTGTGTGTGTAGAGCGATTCAGACTAAACTACTGGACCGATCTTTATGAAATTTGACATGAGAGTTCCTGGGTATGAAATCCCCATACGTTTTTTTCATTTTTTTGATAAATGTCTTTGATGACGTCATATCCGGCTTTTCGTGAAAGTTGAGGCGGCACTGTCACGCCCTCATTTTTCAACCAAATTGGTTGAAATTTTGGTCAAGTAATCTTCGACGAAGCCCGGACTTCGGTATTGCATTTCAGCTTGGTGGCTTAAAAATTAATTAATGACTTTGGTCATTAAAAATCTGAAAATTGTAAAAAAAAAAATAATTTATAAAACGGTCCAAATTTACGTTTATCTTATTCTTCGTTATTTGCTGATTCCAAAAACATATAAATATGTTATATTCGGATTAAAAACAAACTCTGAAAATTAAATATATAAAAATTATTATCAAAATTAAATTGTCCAAATCAATTTAAAAACACTTTCATCTTATTCCTTGTCGGTTCCTGATTCCAAAAACATATAGATATGATATGTTTGGATTAAAAACACGCTCAGAAAGTTAAAACAAAGAGAGGTACAGAAAAGCGTGCTATCCTTCTTAGCGCAACTACTACCCCGCTCTTCTTGTCAATTTCACTGCCTTTGCCATGAGCGGTGGACTGACGATGCTACGAGTATACGGTCTTGCTGAAAAATGGCATTGCGTTTAGTTTCATTCTGTGAGTTCGACAGCTACTTGACTAAATATTGTATTTTCGCCTTACGCGACTTGTTTTGTTTTTCCATTTAACTTGTTGCAGATTTTCCTTTCGATGAGCAACACTTTTGAAGACTGTCATTATGACTTAAACAATTTATAGATTTTCATATTGATGTCAAACATTTACAGATTCATCGACTTCTTGACAAAGCTGAGAGAAAAAGTCCCAGAAGTGTGCCTGTGGTGCGCCAGCCTTGAAAAGTCTCACCCCCATGGCTGGTCGAAAAACCTCTAACCTTGTCCCTGAGAACTCCACCCTGCATCACCCAAGAAATCCAACGGTCAAAGGAGATTGAGATGTTCTCTCTGTCTCACACCCCTAACGCCACTGAAGGCCCAGCGGCCAGGTGGCTGGAGCACGAGGGTTAGCCTGGACATTCTGAAAGAGGGGCTGAGGACTGCGAGAAAGCAGTTACCGTTCTACTGAAGGAGCTTGGTGTTGGTCAGTCAGGTAGGGATCAGTTGCTTAAAAAGCCTTCTGATCTTACAAGTCATTCCTTAAGACCAGTCTTAATATACACAGTAAGATTCAGCACAGCTGCATTCCAAACATGGAAATGATTTTTTTTTTTTTTTTACAGATGAGTAGGCGGTGTTTTTTTCTCTGTCGTAGACACCACCAACAGGACTATTAATCTAAAATATGGCTTGACAGAGAAATGGTCACTGATTCAATACCTGTAAAATATATAATTTCTTTATTTTTTAAAGGAGCCATTCTATTCAAGTACATGTATGTATTTGTGTGTTCACAGTGTTGTGGTGAAACACTAGCTAGCAAAGATGGCATCGACTCCAAAAAGGCCAACCCAAGAAATGCAACAGTCAAAGGAGATTGAGATGTTCTCTCCATCTCACACACCTAACGCCACTGAAGGCCCAGCGGCCAGGTGGCTGAAGCACGAGGTTAGCCTGGACATTCTGAAAGAGGGGCTGAGGACTGCGAGAGCTGTGGGAAAGCAGTTGCCGTTCTACTGAAGGAGCTTGGTGTTGGTCAGTCAGGTTGGGATCAGTTGCTTGAAAATCCTTCTGTTCTTACAAGTCATTCCTTAAGGCCAGTCTTAATATATATATACCAGGGCTCGACAATAACGAATGCCCGACAGCCCGGGGCAAGCGTTTGCAAGTAAACCTTATGACCAGCTGCCCGACGGGGCAAGTGACATTATGTCAGTGAAAATTAAAATGTATTCAAATACCTTGGCGTACAAAGGACCAAACTTCCGAAGAACAAGACTCTTCCAATGTTTCCCCCAATGTTATCGATCGCTTCTGCTAACCGGAAATGCTTTCGTTCATGTATTCACCCTATTCAGGAATTTCCGATTTGGTGACATTTCTTTAATCTAACGCGGCTTCTCATTGGTTTAGGTCACGGCTAAGTGCCAATCAATGAAGAGCTATCTGAAAACTGAGAAGCACAGTTCAAAATGGCTTCGCAGTCGTCGATGTTTTCCTTTTTAACAACTTCAAAGCGCGGTGTAGATGACACAGACGATGGTTCGAAACGAAAATCCCAGAAGAAGGCTACAACTCAGCTCTTGCTGTTCAAAGGTGGTGGGAAGAGGGAGAGAGAGCAAGAAGACCAACGTAGTCGAAGAGCTTGTTCAAAGAAGGTGGTGGGAAGAGAAAGAGAGAGCAAGAAGACCAACGTAGTCGTTAAGCAATGATAATAAATAAATACCTTCACTTGTTGAAAGAAAGAAATGCTTGCAAAACATCTTTGAGCAAAAGAGTCAGTGTGTTACTGTTTGCGTTACTCCGTTTTATTGTTTTATATCTCATTCTCTATTTAGTTTACTGTGGCAAGTAAAAAAAAATGGGGCAAGTAGTGTTGATGTGTACTTGCCCGACAGTTGTCAGAAAAGTTAATGTCAAGGCCTGTATACTGAGCAACAAAAGAAACGCGAAAAAATTCTGGAATGTTTGACAAAATGTTTAACAATTGTCATTAACAAAGTTAGAATTATCAAACCACAAAAGTTTGATGAAGGCATATTTGACTAACTGTTGTGTGATTATTTTGATGCTGCGACTTTCAACACACGGGACAAGCAGGTTTAACGTTAACGAAGTTTTGGAGGTCTCGTTCAGTCAGTCTTCATCGCGCTCTCTAGCTACTGATCGGACGCTGGTGGCTTCCAATAATGTTCCTGGTAGTGTTAGTGGCTGTATTGAATCGATCTCGAAGACGTGGCAGGAAATTGCGATATTTTCTTATTGAGGTAATGCGAATAATCTACCGCGTTGCATAACTGCAGTGCTTCTAATGTGAACAGAACATTGCTGAAGGTTATAGACTGTTGACATATGCACGTTTAAAGCACATGCCAGTGCTTCTGGATCATCCCCAGCTTTAAATCGACCTGGCATTTTGATGGTGTCAATCTTGGCATCCTGGCTGTTTCAAAAGTGAGACTGGCAGCAAGGGTGCCATGGTCTCTTTTGGTTGCTAATGCATTAGTGAACACATCTCACACATCAGATTTCTCCTGCTCCACTTGCATGTGCTGCGAGCGCGCATTATGTGTTTCACGTGAAACCTGCTTGTCCCATTTATTGAAACTGTCGCAGCATCAAAATAATCACACAAAAGCAAGGTCAAACATGCCTTCATCAAACTTTTATGGTTTGATAATTCTAACTCTATAATTGTTGGAGATTTTGTCAATCAAACAATGACGATTGTTTTCGCGTTTATTTTGTTGCTCGGTATATGTATACAGTAAGATTCAGCACAGCTGCATTCCAAACTATGTGGAAATAAAATGTTAAAAAAAAAATTTCAGATAAGTATGCGGTGTTTTTTTCTCTGTCGCTGACACCACAGACAGGATTATTAATGTAAGATATGGCTTGACAGGGAAATGGTCACTAGTTCAATACCTGTAAAATATGCAATTTCTTTATTTTCTTAATAGAGCCATTCTATTCAAGCACATGTATGTATTTGTGTGTTCACAGTGTAGTGGTGAAACACTAGCTAGCTGGCATCGACTCCAAAAAGGCCAACCAAAGAAATGCAACGGTCAAAAAAGATTGAGATGTTCTCTCCATCTCACACCCCTAACGCCACTGAAGGCCCAGCGGCCAGGTGGCTGAAGCACGAGGTTAGCCTGGACATTCTGAAAGAGGGGCTGAGGACTGCGAGAGCTGTGGGAAAGCAGTTGCCGTTCTACTGAAGGAGCTTGGTGTTGGTCAGTCAGGTATGGATCAGTTGCTTTAAAATCTTTCTGTTCTTGCAAGTCATTCCTTAAGGCCAGTATAAATATATATATATATATATAGACATAATACATTGGATATGGGGACTCTGACACCAGCTGGTTATTTGGGAACTTGTTTTCAACTGCTTGCAGCAAGTTGAAATTTGGCATTGTGGTTTATATGTCGACTTAGTACCCAAATATAAAAAGACATTCTGGAAAATGTTATTATTAGGTATATGAAAACATAAGAAGGTCCCCATATCCACGTTCCCAAAAAGCTTGTCTGAATATATACTATATATAATAAAAGTTTCTGGGAACACTAACTTTTTTTTTTAATATTCAGGTGAAACAACATTCTTTCACATGTATTGTTTGCAAAACTTGTTTTAACTTCAAACTTGTAAGATTAAGGCCACGGTCTTCAGTTTTCTCTTTTATTGGTCCTTGTTTGAGCAGTTCTTATGAAGCTAACTCGACACCAGCCGGTTATTTGGGAACTCGTTTTCAACTGCTTGCAGAAAGTTGAAATTTGGCATTGTGGTTTATATGTCGACTTAGTACCCAAATATAACAAGAAGGGCAAAGCCCATACGACTCACATGCTTGACCTTGACCTTTACATGACGTTGACCTTCAGGGTCAAGGTCAAATAACTAAACCTAGCAATGACATCATACACTAAGAACTGCTTTACACATTTTTCCTACCAAAATACATGTGAAGGTCAAGGTCATCCAAGGTCATGCAACACAAAGCTGTTAATTCAAGACATAGGAAGTACAATGGTGCTTATTGGCTCTTTCTACCATGAGATATGGTCACTTTTAGTGGTTCACTACCTTATTTTGGTCACATTTCATAAGGGTCAAAGTGACCTTGACCTTGATCATATGTGACCAAATGTGTCTCATGATGAAAGCATAACATGTGCCCCACATAATTTTTAAGTTTGAAACAGTTATCTTCCATAGTTCAGGGTCAAGGTCACTTCAAAATATGTATACAATCCAACTTTGAAGAGCTCCTGTGACCTTGACCTTGAAGCAAGGTAAACCAAACTGGTATCAAAAGATGGGGCTTACTTTGCCCTATATATCATATATAGGTGAGGTATTCAATCTCAAAAACTTCAGAGAAAATGGGAAAAATGGGAAAAATAGCTGTTTTTTAGACAACATTTATGGCCCCTGCGACCTTGACCTTGAAGCAAGGTCAAGATGCTATGTATGTTTTTTGGGGCCTTGTCATCATACACCATCTTGCCAAATTTGGTACTGATAGACTGAATAGTGTCCAAGAAATATCCAACGTTAAAGTTTTCCGGACGGACGGACGGACGGACGGACGTCCGGACGGGGGGGGACGGACGGACGGACGACTCGGGTGAGTACATAGACTCACTTTTGCTTCGCATGTGAGTCAAAAAGACATTCTGGAAAATGTTATTTGTAGGATTTAAATATATATATGAAAACATAATAAGGTCCCCATATCCACGTTCCCAAAAACCTTGTCTGAATATATAATATATATAATAAAAGTTTCTGGGAACACTAACTTTTTTTTTAATATTCAGGCATAACAGCATTCTTTCACATGTATTGTTTGCAAAACTTTTTTTAACTTCAAACTTGTAAGATTAAGGCCACAGTCTTCAGTTTTCTCTTTTATTGGTCCTTGTTTGAGCAGTTCTTATGAAGCTGTGTTGTATTCAAATTGATAGTCGGTTGTGCAAATAGTATTTAACCATGTTTCTTATGCTGTGACAATTTGGGTGTGAATGTGAGTGTGGACGTGGATATATGATTTACTGCAACATTTAAAACAAAATCATGTGCTTTTGCATTTTGGAAATAAATTCTATTGATTGATTGATTGATCCCAGCGAAGCTGGAGGTATCCCGTGAACGCTATACTGTAATCGATTTGAGAAATGTGCACACCGAATAATACATGATAAAGAAGGATTCGTTGTGCCCGGCTACGTGCTACAGTTGGAGATGGAAGTTCACCAAAAATGGGGACCATACTAACAAAAATACGGTGGGTAAAATAGGCGCCCCCATTTTTTCAGCAAACGCCACCCCAGGCCGCTTTGGACGGGTAGAAATTCCGTAGTTTCCAAGTCTATGGATAAAGCTCGCGTAAGAAGAATACGTCACGGTCGAAAGTCTTTGACGTCAATTAATGCATCATGACGTCATGCCTCCCTGTAGTCTTTCTCTCTCGCGCAGTGTGTGTGTTTGTGTTCATTTTGTGCACATGTGTTAGTGTTACTGTGTGTGTGTGTGTGTGTGTGTGTGTGTGTGTGTGTGTGTGTGTGCGCGCACGCGTGCATGAGTCTGTACTCGTATGTGTGTGGTGTGTGTGTATTTGTGTGTGTGTGTGTGTGTGTGTGTGTGTGTGTGTGTGTGTGTGTGTGCGTGCGCACGCGTGCAAGAGTCTGTACTCGTGTGTGTGTAAGTGTGTGTGTGGGCATAAGTGTATGTGTGTGCGTGTATGTGTGTTTGTTTGTAAAGGTGTGCATGTCCGTCTGTCCATATGTGCGTATGGGTGTGTGTTTTGTGTGTATGAAGTTTTTTGTTAGAGAGTGAGTGAGTGAGTGTGTGTGTGTGTGTGACTTGGTGTGTGTGTGTGTGTGTGTGTTTGAGAGAGAGTGTGTGTGTGGGTGTGTATGTGTGAATGTGTGTGCATGAGTTTGTGTGTATGTTTGTGTGTGTATGAGTGTGTATATGTGTTTGTTTGTAAAGGTGTGTGTGTCCGACTGTCTATGTGCGTATTTGTTTGTTTGTTTGCTCAACGCCCAGCCGACCACGAAGGGCCATATCAGGGCGGTGCTGCTTTGACATATAACGTGCGCCACACAAAAGACAGAAGTCGCAGCACAGGCTTCATGTCTCACCCAGTCACATTATTCTGACACCGGACAAACCAGTCCTAGCACTAACCCCATAATGCCAGACGCCAGGCGGAGCAGCCACTAGATTGCCAATTTTAAAGTCTTAGGTATGACCCGGCCGGGGTTCAAACCCACGACCTCCCGATCACGGGGCGGACGCCTTACCACTAGGCCAACCGTGCCGGTCTATGTGCGTATAAGTGTGTGTTATGTGTGTATGAGATTTGTGTCAGTCAATGTGTGTGTGTGTGTGTGTGTGTGTGTGTGTGTGTGTGTGTGTGTGTGTGTGTGTGTGCGTGCGTATGTACAGTGTGTGTGTGGGTGTTTGTTTGTTTGTTTGCTTAACGCCCAGCCGACCACGAAGGGCCATATCAGGGCGGTGCTGCTTTGACATATAACGTGCGCCACACACAAGACAGAAGTCGCAGCACAGGCTTCATGTCTCACCCAGCCACATTATTCTGACACTGGACCAACCGGAGTGTGTGTGTGTGTGTGTGTGTGAATGTGTGTGTGCATGAGTTTGTGTGTATGTCTGTGTGTGTATATGTGTTTGTTTGTAAAGGTGTGTGTGTCCGTCTGTCTATGTGCGTATTTGTTTGTTTGTTTCCATAATTGTCAGGGCGGTGCTGCTTTGAAATATAACGTGCGCCACACAAAAGGCAGAAGTCGCAGCACAGGCTTCATGTCTCACCCAGTCACATTATTCTGACACCCGACCAACCAGTCCTAGCATGCACTAACCCCATAATGCCAGCCGCCAGGCGGAGCAGCCAGTAGATTGCCAATTTTATAGTCTTAGGTATGACCCGGCCTGGGTTCTAACCCACAACCTCCCGTTCACGGGGCGGACGCCTTACCACTAGGCCAACCGTGTATGTGCGTATGAGTGTGTGTATTGTGTGTATGAGATTTGTGTGAGTCAATGTGTGTGTGTGTGTGTGTGTGTCTCTGTGGGTGCCAGTGTGCGAGCGTACATGCGTGCGTATGTACATGTGTGTGTGTTTGTGTGGGTGTGTGTCTGTATAAGAGATAAAGAGAGAGAGGGTTGGTTTGTGTTTGTGCGTGTGCGTAAGTGTATGTGTGTGTGTATGTGTGTTTGTTTGTAAAGGTGTGTATGTCCGTCTGTCTATATGTGCGTATGGGGGTGTGTTTTGTGAGTACAGTGAAGTGTGTGTGAGAGAGTGAGTGAGTGCGTGTGAGTGAGTGTGTATGTGTGTACGTGTGTACGTGTGTAACTTGGGTGTGTGTGTGTGTATGTGTGTGTGTTCGTGTGTGTGTGTGTTTGAGAGAGTGAGAGAGAGAGAGAGAGAGGTTTGTCTTTCGCTGGGGTATGCAGTGCCTTGGCGTTGAACATCTACTTAATTGATAGTTTGTCATTTGGTTTCGTACTAGTAAGGAAGTGTTCTTTTCAGCTGTGAGCTTATAAAGTTTATATTGATGCTTCAGACACTGCATAATCTTTTGAAGAACATATTTGCGGAAAAAAATAGCACACACACACACACACACACACAGAGCGAGAGCGAGAGAGCGGGGGAGAGAGAGAGAGAGAGAGAGAGAGAGAGAGAGAGAGAGAGAGAGAGAGAGAGAGAGAGAGAGAGAGAGAGAGAGAGAGAGAGAGAGAGAGAGAGAGAGAGAGAGAGAGAGAGAGAGAGAGAGAGAGAGAGAGAGAGAGAGAGAGAGAGAGAGAGAGAGAGAGAGAGCATATTTGCGGAAAAAAATAGCACACACACACACACAGAGAGCGAGAGCGAGAGAGAGAGCGAGAGCGAGAGAGAGAGAGAGAGAGAGCACAATACTCGCTTGCAGTCACTCCCTGTTTACACAATACACACTGTTCATGAAGGTTTTAAACAGATACTGTTGTTTATTAGTCCAGCATCAACAACACAAACAATAACATAAGCAACTATTGTTTTAAAGAAAAAGACATACCTCGTCTTGCAAAAAGGTGGATTGTTACCGAAAATAAAATACAGTCATTTAAATCTACTGATAACTAAAAAGAACATTAAAGATAATACAGTCTTATGTATAGTCATTGAACCGAAAATTATTAACTTGTAATATGTTTGCAAAAAAATAATCGCACCCAAAAAACATGATTTTGAAGAAATATGATGTCACTAAGCATGATTAACCTTCGCCGACAGTCGCTAAAAACATTCTTCGCCGACCGTCGTCGAAGGACACATACTTTTAACACAGACAGCCATGCGTAGTCGGAGGACACATACTTCTCAAAGAAAAAAAAACGTGCTCAAGTAGAGAAAACAAGAACAAGAAAAAAAAGTACAGAAATCAGGCTTTTCATTGAATTAGATTATCAAACTAAATATATTTCCAATTTTGTACTTGCATTTATCTTTTTTCGTGTTGTGTAATTACGCACCAAGTTAATTCTTACCTGAAATAAACATTAATCACAACTCAGCTTTTATTTTGACATCGAAAATCGTTATTTCTTAAACACCATGAATCAAAGTCCATGGTAAAAGTGAAACAGGTGACTGAACAATGGGGAGGCAGAAAAAAAGAAATAAACAAGAAAAGGACCACGGGTCCTAAAATCACCCAACCGTATGTGTAGACGGATAGACACAGGCAGGGACGCTGACAAAAGTAACAGTCACCCCCCTTTCCTTTGGGTGGGTGACTAAAAATGACAATAAAGGCTCACCTAAATATATGTTCTTATCCCATTGGGGCGCATGAGGTGACTAAGAACCCAAAATAAGAGATCCCCCCCCCCACCTCCCAGGGCGGACCCTGGGAACAAAATTCAAAATCAAAAAAGCATTTCAATGGAAAAAAATTAATCAAAATCAAATCTGATGATACATTTCATTACGCTAATAGGATAATTGCCTAACTCAGAGTTAGATAGTTTTGAGACAACGGTTCCATAATAACGCCAACAATTGTGTCAATCATCTGTAAAAATTCCGAAAAGAAATTGCAAAGAGAAACGGTTGCTGATGCCATGTCAGCAAAATTGCCTAACTCATAAGTCAGTTATCTTAACAGCATACCCATGCTTTTCTGTCTATGCATGTGCATCCCATGGTAAACAAGATCAATAGAAATTTGGATTAAAGTTCATTCTACTGAAGTACAGAACCCAAAGTTCAATGCAGAGGCTGCTGAACAAATCGCTTTTTCTCAAAACTTGCAAAAGTGAGTTAGGCAATTATCCCATTAGCGTGACGATTTGCAACATATTATATATTATTAAACATTGCTTAACGTCCAGCTGACTACACCGAGCCGTCTCAAAACGCCCCACGCTGCCAACTAAAAAAACCTAAAAATTACCAATGAAGGTATGTCACCAGTCCTTCTGATAAACCATGTTTACAAGGACATATAATTGTGAGGCTCTGGAAACGATGAGGTACTTTCCCCTGTTTGTAAAAACCAGGTTTTAAAAAGAAAAGAGGATAAAATAATGTCCACGAAGAACTGTGATCCTTGTATCTCTATCTACTCTGCTTCTTTGCAAGACAAGTTTATACACGATTAGCTAGGAACCTGCGTAAACACCGAGGTTTACTACGAGTTTAAGCAGAGCTTTAAGACATGTCATTTAAGCTATTTTTACACAGCAAAAGGCGGTAAAAATGTCATGTGGGATCATAATCACCACGTTTTCTGCATGCAATCATTTCTCCGATTAGCAATCTTCCCACTGTGACACCAGCGACTAAAGGCACTTCACATCGCCTCCTTCCCTACTTTTCAAACCAACATCACAGGGTACCAGACCGCAATTCCGAGAATATACCAGTACTGATTTATGACGTCTCAACATAATTGTCTTAGCAAGATTAAAGCAGAGTAGATAGAAATACAAGGATCCCAGTACTTCGTGGAAAATATTAAGTAAAAATGCAGATCCTTGTTCATCAAGACCTAGGGTCATACAGCAAGACCGAGGGTCATACAGCAAGACCGAAGGTCATAAGCAAGATCCAGGGTCATACAGCAAGATCCAGGGTCATACAGCAAGACCCAGGATCATACAGCAAGACCCAGGGTCATACAGCAAGACCCAGGATCATACAGCAAAACCCAGGGTCGTACAGCAAGACCCAGGGTCGTACAGCAAGACCCAGGGTCATACAGCAAGACACAGGGTCGTACAGCAAGACCGAGGGTCATACAGCAAGATCCAGGGTCATACAGCAAGACCCAGGGTCGTACAGCAAGACCCAGGGTCGTACAGCAAGACACAGGGTCATACAGCAAGACCCAGGGTCCTACAGCAAGACACAGGGTCCTACAGCAAGACACAGGGTCGTACAGCAAAACACAGGGTCGTACAGCAAGACACAGGGTCGTACAGCAAGACACAGGGTCCTACAGCAAGACACAGGGTCCTACAGCAAGACACAGGGTCGTACAGCAAGACACAGGGTCCTACAGCAAGACACAGGGTCGTACAGCAAGACATAGGGTCGTACAGCAAGACACAGGGTCCTACAGCAAGACACAGGGTCATACAGCAAGACACAGGGTCGTACAGCAAGAGCCAGGGTCCTACAGCAAGACACAGGGTCCTACAGCAAGACACAGGGTCGTACAGCAAGACACAGGGTCGTACAGCAAGACACAGGGTCCTACAGCAAGACACAGGGTCCTACAGCAAGACACAGGGTCATACAGCCAGACACAGGGTCATACAGCCAGACACAGGGTCCTACAGCAAGACACAGGGTCGTACAGCAAGACACAGGGTCCTACAGCAAGACACAGGGTCCTACAGCAAGACACAGGGTCATACATTACGACACAGGGTCCTACAGCAAGACACAGGGTCCTACAGCAAGACACAGGGTCCTACAGCAAAACACAGGGTCATACAGCAAGACACAGTGTCATACAGCAAGACACAGGGTCATACAGCAAGACACAGGGTCATACAGCAAGACACAGGGTCCTACAGAAAGACACAGGGTCCTACAGCAAGACACAGGGTCATACAGCAAGACACAGGGTCCTACAGCAGACCGCAAAGAGCCTATTAAGGGCCCACACAAACTTTAACTTGTCACAACAAGTTATAAATCACAAGTTGAAAAGGAACTATGTACACATTAACAATCTTGGCATTATTAATTGTTTTGTCGTTTAAGCTATTTTTACACAATGAAAGGCGGTAAAAATGTCACGTGGGATCATAATCACCACGTTTTCTGCATGCAATCATTTCTCCAATTAGCAATCTCCCCACTGTGACAGCAGCGACTAAAGGCACTTCACATCGCCTCCTTCCCTACTTTTCAAACCGATATCACAGGGTACCAGACCGCAATTCCGAGAATATACCAGTACTGATTTATGACGTCTCAACATAATTGTCTTAGCAAGATTAAAGCAGAGTAGATAGAAATACAAGGATCCCAGTACTTCGTGGAAAATATTGAGTAAAAATGCAGATCATTGTTGATCAAGACCGAGGGTCATACAGCAAGACCGAGGGACATACAGCAAGATTGAGGGTCATACAGCAAGATCCAGGGTCATACAGCAATCCCCAGAGTCATGCATACATACATAATGCGTATAGCCCAGCGGACTGCAAAGAGTCTATTAAGGGCTTACACAAACTTTAACTTGTCACAACGAGTTATAAATCACAAGCTGAAAAGGAACTATGTACACATTAAAAATCTTGGCATTATTAATTGTTTTGTCATTAAACAAAGATCGACCAATCAAACACAGCAATAACACCTTCCTATTTCAAGTTTTACGAATCGTAGTCACACTCAATTCGTCAAAACTTTGAACATCGTGATTTGTATGTCGTACGTGACATGAAAACCCATGGTCATACAGCAAGACCCAGGGTCGTACAGCAAGATCCAGGGTCGTACAGCAAGACCCAGGGTCGTACAGCAAGACCCAGGGCCGTACAGCAAGACCCAGGGCCGTACAGCAAGACCCAGGGTCGTACAGCAAGACCCAGGGTCGTACAGCAAGACCCAGGGCCGTACAGCAAGACCCAGGGCCGTACAGCAAGACCCAGGGCCGTACAGCAAGACCCAGGGTCGTACAGCAAGACCCAGGGCCGTACAGCAAGACCCAGGGTCGTACAGCAAGACCCAGGGCCGTACAGCAAGACCCAGGGTCGTACAGCAAGACCCAGGGTCGTACAGCAAGACCCAGGGTCGTACAGCAAGACCCAGGGCCATGCATACATACATAACATATCGCGTATAGCCCAGCAGACTGCAAAGAGCCAATTTTTGTCTTGCTGTATGACTGGGAATTGCAGATATGTTCTTCAAAAGATTATGCCGTGTCTGAAGCATCAATATAAACGCTTATAGCTCACAGCTGAAAAGAACACTTCCTTACTAGTACGAAACCAAATGACAAACTATCAATTTGAATACAAAACAGCTTCATAAGAACTGCTCAAACAAGGACCAATAAAAGAGAAAACTGAAGACCGTGGCCTTAATCTTACAGGTTTGAAGTTAAAACAAGTTTTGCAAACAAAACATGTGAAAGAATGTTGTTATGCCTGAATATTAAAAAAAAAGTTAGTGTTCCCAGAAACATTTATTATATATATTATTATATTCAGACAAGGTTTTTGGGAACGTGGATATGGGGACCTTATTATGTTTTCATATATATATATTTAAATCCTACAAATAACATTTTCCAGAATGTCTTTTTATATTTGGGTACTAAGTCGACATATAAACCACAATGACAAATTTCAACTTTCTGCAAGCAGTTGAAAACGAGTTCCCAAATAACCGGCTGGTGTCAGAGTTAGCTTCATAAGAACTGCTCAAACAAGGACCAATAAAAGAGAAAACTGAAGACCGTGGCCTTAATCTTACAAGTTTGAAGTTAAAACAAGTTTTGCAAGCAATACATGTGACAGAATGTTGTTATGCCTGAATATTAAAAAAATTAGTTAGTGTTCCCAGAAACTTTTATTATATATATAATACAAGTTTCTGGGAACACTAACTTTAAAAAAAAATTAAATCGATCAACACACACACAAACAAACAAACATAACAACAATAAAAAAAAAATTAAAAAAAAGGACATACATGTTCATGTCTTGTCGTTTTAAAAGTATAACTAAACAAGAAGGGCAAAGCCCATACGACTCACATGCTTTACACATTTTTCCTACCAAAATACATGTGACCTTGACCTTGGGTCAAGGTCATGCAACACAAAGCTGTTAATTCAAGACATAGGAAGTACAATGGTGCTTATTGGCTCTTTCTACCATGAGATATGGTCACTTTTAGTGGTTCACTACCTTATTTTGGTCACATTTCATAAGGGTCAAAGTGACCTTGACCTTGATCATATGTGACCAAATGTGTCTCATGATGAAAGCATAACATGTGCCCCACATAATTTTTAAGTTTGAAACAGTTATCTTCCATAGTTCAGGGTCAAGGTCACTTCAAAATATGTATACAATCCAACTTTGAAGAGCTCCTGTGACCTTGACCTTGAAGCAAGGTAAACCAAACTGGTATCAAAAGATGGGGCTTACTTTGCCCTATATATCATATATAGGTGAGGTATTCAATCTCAAAAACTTCAGAGAAAATGGGAAAAATGTGAAAAATAGCTGGTTTTAAGGCAACATTTATGGCCCCTGCGACCTTGACCTTGAAGCAAGGTCAAGATGCTATGTATGTTTTTTGGGGCCTTGTCATCATACACCATCTTGCCAAATTTGGTACTGATAGACTGAATAGTGTCCAAGAAATATCCAACGTTAAAGTTTTCCGGACGGACGTCCGGACGGACGGACGTCCGGACGGACGGACGGACGGACGGACGGACGACTCGGGTGAGTACATAGACTCACTTTTGCTACGCATGTGAGTCAAAAAGAACTTATAACTAGATATTTAACAATGGTACATAGAACATCCAGAAAGTTGAAATTTCGCACTGTGGTTTATATGTCGACCTAGTACCCAAATATATATAGACATTCTGGAAAACGTTATTTGTTTAGGATTTAAATATATATGTGAAAACATAATATTAATAAGGTCCCCATATCCACGTTCCCCATATTCCTAAACAAATAACGTTTTCCAGAATGTCTATATATATTTGGGTACTAGGTCGACATATAAACAACAATGCCAAATTTCAAGTTTCTGGGAACACTAACTAATTTTTTTAAATATTCAGGCATAACAACATTCTTTCACATGTATTGTTTGCAAAACTTGTTTTAACTTCAAACTTGTAAGATTAAGGCCACGGTCTTCAGTTTTCTCTTTTATTGGTCCTTGTTTGAGCAGTTCTTATGAAGCTGTGTTGTATTCAAATTGATAGTTTGTCATTTGGTTTCGTACTAGTAAGGAAGTGTTCTTTTCAGCTGTGAGCTATAAGCGTTTATATTGATGCTTCAGACACGGCATCATCTTTTGAAGAACATATCTGCAATTCCCAGTCATACAGCAAGACCCAGGGTCATGCATGCATACCTACATAACTTGTATAGCCCAGCAAATAATAGTATTACATCAGGGTCTCATTTCGGGGTCGGACTTATCGCTATTTTGTTACTCAATTTCCTTGTCAGCTATTAAACTCTAAGACACCGGTACAAAATGTTTTCTTATTACGGAAGCCGAAGCGGGGTTTCGCGGGGTACCCCCGGGGTTCCGCAGGGTTTCGCGGAAAATAGCTACCGCACGCATACTGCATGCGTCAGACGTTCTCAACATCAACATTCCGCGATCGTCACCTGTGTTTCTGTTGAAGCTCCTGGAGTGACTCAGAATGTGTGTTGCCGTGTTCCACTCCCTTTTCGTTTTTTTCTTTTCTTCAAGCAAGACAGATAGTCATTGTAAATTTATCTGTGAGATTTCATTCAATTTTATTTGGGTTTAAACCGTTTTAATGACATTAAAATCATTTAAAGCTGTCGGTGTTGCTGTGTGTAGATTTCATTTATTTGTGCGAGTGCGTGCAGTTTGCATCGATGGTGCGATTAGTTTGAAAAATGTCCGATTACATTCCTCTTGACAACCTCAATTTCAAAATGAGCCCCTGTTATATTGTGGGTTTTTTTTGCTTAACGCCCAGCCGACCACGAAGGGCCATATCAGGGCGGTGCTGGTTTGACATATAACGTGCGCCACACACAAGACAGAAGTCGCAGCACACAAGACAGAAGTCGCAGCACAGGCTTCATGTCTCACCCAGTCACATTCTTCTGACACCGGACCAACCAGTCCTAGCACTAACCCCATAATGCCTGACGCCAGGCGGAGCAGCCACTAGATTGCCAATTTTAAAGTCTTAGGTATGACCTGGCCGGGGTTCGAACCCACGACCTCCCGATCACGGGGCGGACGCCTTACCACTAGGCCAACCGTGCCTGTGCCACTGTTATATGGTAAGATGTAATGAATAGGTTTGCTCTACATATTGCACCAACAGGCCAGCAAGTTGTCTCAATCTCTGTGCTATGTCATTTTTTCTAGCTGGTCCATATTTCTTCAGTAAGCTTTCGCCAAAAAGCAACAACATGCTGTCTTTGCCCACAACTTCAGCTAGTCCATCTTAAAACCGTGTCTTCATTTAGTGCTGAAGCTTTGTTCGCACATTCATACATGTTCTATTGTTGAGACAAGTATTTTGGTTAATTGCGGCTTGAATTATCTTCCCTGACGGATACATGCCTTTTTGAAGGAGATGCCCAAAACCATTTATTAAAGTTTGTATTTCAGCATGAGACCAGCTTGAATTTACGCTTGTCTTCATGAGCTTTGTCAACCTCTGCCTTTAATTATTTTTTTTTGTTTGTTTATTTTTTGCTTAACGTCCAGCCGACTACGCAGAGCCATATCAGGACGAGGAAGGGGGGGATGAAGGGGGCCACTTGTCAAGCGATTCCTGTTTACAAATGCACTAACCCATTACTTGTGTCCCAGCAGGCTTTAGTAAAACTAAATTAATACCTACTGGAAGATTACCAGTTTCCAGTATGTTAAAATAGGCTTAACCTATCTACTGCTGGACTTACATCAGAACACTAACAGATTAAACTATACATGAATCGCGAGACAAGCGGCAAGAGAAGAGATTTTTGGAAAAAATACAGGTGAATGAGCAAGATTAAGGCAGAAAAAAGAAAAGAATTCATGAAGAAAAAGAGAGCATGACAGGAAAGAGGAACCAAAAATCTACCTAACAGCAAACTAGAAAGCTCCTGCGGTTCCAAAAACAGGAGGGGCCTTTAATTTCTTAACCGCAGTGCCCCACTGCGGGAGCCTTTAATTAGGTAATAAACAATGCATGTTATTAGTAGTAGCAAAAGTATTTAGATATTATAAGAGTATGTCCACTAGAACCCGACATGTAGCATCTATATATAAATAAAATTTAAATAATATTGTGGCGGTTTCTGCGACTTCCATTACTCGCGCAGAAGCGTCTGATTGGAGAAACTAGAGGTCAAAGTATGTACCAAAATGTTGCTAACTTGACGTTGAGCAATGTAAAATAACATATTTTTTTTAAACAAACTTTGAACTCGAATTTCTCCAATCAGAAGATTCTGCACGAGTTTTGGAAGTCGCAGAAACCGTCACATATGATGGTGGCGGTATAAACATACCAAGCGGTTCTGCATGTGTGCGACATGTGTAGTCGCAATCCTTGACGGAGGAGTCATCGCTCCCCAAATCACCCACGATGCCGGTGTTGTCATTGCCCAAATCACCCACGATGCCGGTGTCGTCATTGCCCAAATCAGCCACGATGCCGGTGTCGTCATTGCCCAAATCAGCCACGAATTGCCCAAATCACCCACGATGCCGGTGTCGTCATTGCCCAAATCACCCACGATGCCAGTGTCGTCATTGCCCAAATCACCCACGATGCCAGTGTCTTCATTGCCCAAATCACCCACGATGCCAGTGTCGTCATTGCCCAAATCACCCACGATGCCGGTGTTGTCATTGCCCAAATCACCATGACCAACTGAAACAAAGATTAGTTTAAAATTATAGAATCTTTGCTTATTGTTGATTTATAACACCGACACAAGACAGACGATGGACCTTCTTGACTGTCACGACCTCAAACAGCATGTAGACGCTCCCACACGCAAAACACACATCATTGACTGGATTGTCACCCACGAGTCCACTGACCTGGTGTACGACATCCTGCTGAATGACTACCTCAGATCCGATCATTCTGCAGTTTTGTTCTCTCTTAAGATGGCCAAACCATCCAAACAGAAAAAGCGCGTAGTCCGCCGTAACCTCAAAGAAGTTAACACTGACACATTTCGCGCAGAAGCAGCCCGCCGACTGCTTGATCCTCCGGTATCCTCAGACCCTGTACGTCATTACGACTCCACTCTCAGCACACTTCTTGACGAACATGCACCCGCAAAAACCAAACTCATCGTAGATTGGCCTTCTGCACCCTCGATCACAGCTGAAGTTAAGTATACAAAACAGTTGCGTCGCCGAGCAGAGAGGAAGTTGCGAACCTCAAAGCTGGTAGTTGACAGACAGATTTACAACAAGCAAATGGAACATGCTCAGACACTCATCGCAGACGCCAAACAATCGCACTACAGCACCAAAATCTATGAAACAACCTCTGCCAAAACACTCCTCCACAGTGAATGACCTTGTTGGCTGCTCTTCTGCTTCTCCCTTGCCCAACAACATCGACCCCTCCAAACTGTCGCAAGCTTTCTCTGATTACTTCCATAACAAGATCCAAACCATCCGTGACAAACTAGACAAAATCCCACACCAAAACTCTGAAACTTCTCCTGCATTTACAGGCACTCCCTTCACACACTTTCAGCCTCTCACTCTCACTGACCTGGAGAAAGTCCTCAAAGAAATGACCTTGAAAACCTGTGACCTTGACCCTCTTCCCACACAACTCTACTCTGACTGTCTTCCTGAACTCCTCCCTTCTATTCTCAAAATCATCAACACTTCTCTGCAAACAGGCACTGTCCCCAACTCCTTTAAGACTGCTATTGTCAAACATCTACTGAAGAAACCATCGCTCGACCCAAACACTCTCAGCAACTACCGCCCTGTCTCAAACCTTTCCTTCATCTCCAAACTCCTTGAAAGAGTCGTCCTAAAACAACTCAACTCTCACCTTCTTTGCAACAATCTTCTCTCTCCGCTTCAATCTGCCTATCGTCCTCACCACTCCACCGAAACTGCCCTTCTCAAAATCACTACTGATCTCCTCCTTGCCACTGACCAAGCTGAAATCTCTGCCGTCGCTCTACTTGATCTATCAGCGGCCTTTGACACAGTCGACCACAACATCCTCCTTCAACGCCTTCAGTACACCTTTGGTATCCATAGCACAGCTCTTTCTTGGTTCTCTTCTTATTTCACCGACCGCTACCAGACTGTTTCGATTGACAAACTGAACTCTGACCCCATCAGGCTTGAGTGCGGAGTCCCTCAGGGCTCAGTCCTTGGGCCTGTACTAATTACTCTCTACACTCAACCTCTTGACCACATCCTTGACCGACACAACGTTCTCCACCACTCTTTTGCCGACGACTCTCAACTTCACAACAGCTCTTCCCCTGACCAGTCTGAATCTCTTCTTTCCTCTATCTCTGACACTATCACTGACGTGCAGAATTGGATGACAGAAATCAAACTTCAGCTCAATAGCAACAAAACTGAAGCTATCCTAGTAGGCACTACATCCAAACTCTCCAAAGCCACTTCCGACTCTCTTCAACTCTCTGACTCTTCTGTCCCTCTGTCTTCTGCTGTCAAAAACCTCGGAGTCACTCTAGACAACACCCTTTCCATGAAACAACACATCTCTTCTGTCTCTCGCACCTGCTACTTCCAACTCCGCCGCATCGCCACTATCCGCAAGTACCTCACCACAGATGCTACCGCCAAACTGGTCACGTCCACCATTCTCTCACGTCTTGACTATTGTAACTCTCTCTTGGCGGGTCTTCCCTCTTCTTCTATCTCTCGTCTCCAACGCATTCAAAATAGCTCTGCCCGTCTTGCCTTACGAAAGAAAAAGGGAGATCATATCACCCCCCTCCTAAATCAGCTCCACTGGTTGCCCGTTCCTGCCCGTATCACATACAAAATCAACACTCTCACCTACAAATGCCTCCATGGTCTCGCCCCTGCCTATCTCTCCGACTCTCTCTCTCTCTATGTCCCTTCACGAGCACTCAGATCATCTGCCGACTCCCTCAAGCTCAACATCCCCCACACCAAACTCAAAACAGCAGGTCAACGCTCATTTTCTTTCCAAGCACCTAGCCAATGGAACACACTACCTCTCCCCCTCCGTCAACAACAGTCCCTCGAATCATTCAAATCTGCACTCAAGACATTCCTTTTTTCCACATAATCCATGCATTCTACACTGCCCACCCCAATACAATACAATACAATACAATAACTTTATTAATCTCTAAAAGAGAAATTACATTGCTGAGCGTTTGTGTCCGTAATAATAACATACATAAAACATTCAAAATAAACATTTGTTCTTTGTCCTGAGAAAATATAGCACATTGGTTATCACATAAGAAAGTATATTAAAAATAAATTAACATGCATTCACCATCAACAATGCACAAAAGAAAGTCAGCACCTTGCCGGTTATCACATATTGTCTAAGAGAGTAGAATAAGAGTATATAATCATGCAAAACAAAATCAACAATACTGAAACAATACAGAACACTGACCCCGTGCATCAGAGCGACAACACCAGCATCTACCGCCCCACCTGAGAATTGAAGATGTGAATTGCAGATGGAATGAACGAATTTCTGTAGCGTGTGGATCTTGCGGTTGGTTGTCTGAATCTGTTGCTCCTGTCTGTCCGTCTACTGTCAAATTCCGGTCTGAGTGGGTGCGAGTCGTCAGCCAAAATCTTCTGTACCTTGTCAGTCAGTCGTCGTTCATGTGTTGATGTGAAATTGTCCTGCTTCCTCCCAACCACCCCACTTGCTTTCCTGATGAATTTATCTAATCTATCCCTGTCTTGCTTGTTGATGTTGCCACCCCAACACACGGAGCCAAAGTACAACACACTATTGCACGTTGAAGTGTAAAACATCTGAAGGATTTCTTGTCTGCAGATGTTAAAAGACCTGAGTTTTCTCAAAAAGTACAGGCGAGAGTGGAGTTTCTTCACAAGGGCATCAGAGTTTGGTTTCCATGTCAACTTATTGTCTATAATCACCCCCAAATACCTATACTGCTCTACCTTCTCTACGACCTCCCCCTTGATCACTATCTCCCTGTGTACATGTTCCCCCCTCCTGTTGTCCATTATCATTGTCCATCCCACCTTGAATAACTGTACATATTTTAATGGTTGCTGGTGTGTGTGTGTTGGTGACTTTAAGTCTCCGTGTGTGTGAATGAGTGTATGTGCGCCTTGAGTCGCCTGTTGGGGAGATATGTGCGCGTTATAAATATTCGTATTATTATTATTATTTATGTCAAACACTCTACCGTACCTCGAAATGTTTTAGCTCTTTGCTCAAGTGCTATTATTATTATTATTAGCATTGCTTAACGTCTAGCCGACTACGGAGAGCCTTCTCAAGATATCCCCATGCTGCCAACTAAAAAACAACAAAAAACATCATTGGCGGTCTGTCACTAGCCCCGTAGATGAACCCGACATGTAGCATCTATATATAAATAAAATTTAAATAATATTGTGGCGGTTTCTGCGACTTCCATTACTCGTGCAGAAGCTTCTGATTGGAGAAACTACAGGTCAAAGTTTGTCCCAAAATGTGTTATTATTATTTCACGTTGCTTAACATCTAGCCTGTGTTGCTAACTGGATGTTGAGCAATGTGAAATAATAATAAGAACATTTGGGAACAAGCTTTGACCTCGAGTTTCTCCAATCAGAAGTTCTGCACGAGTAGTGGAAGTCTCAGAAACCGTCACTTATGATGGTGGCGGTATAAACATACCAAGCGGTTCTGCATGTGTGCTCGTCACGTCGCAATCCTTGACGGAGGGGTCATCGCTGCCCAAATCACCCACGATGCCGGTGTTGTCATTGCCCAAATCACCATGACCAACTGAAACAAAGATTAGTTTAAAATTATAGAATCTTTGCTAATTATTGATTTATGTCACTCTATCGTAAATAAGAACAAAAAGTCCCAGTCTCTAGGCTGGGGGAGGATGGAATCTGTGGCATCCCGGAGGCCGTCATTGCCCCCACGACTTCAAAGAGAGAGAGAGAGAGAGAGAGAGAGAGAGAGAGGAGAGAGAGAGAGCGACCCGAAGAGAGAGAGAGAGAGAGAGAGACTTCAAAGAGAGAGAGAGAGAGATTCAAAGAGAGGAGAGAGAGAGAGAGAGAGAGAGAGAGAGAGAGAGAGAGAGAGAGAGAGAGAGA